>NC_060155.1:6222872-6247115 GCF_021292245.1 Micropterus dolomieu | reverse complement strand
TTGATGTCACGTAAGGACTCTGGTCACCCACGTGCTCCACACTCTGCCATGGCATCTGAGAGAGAGAGAGAGAGAGAGAGAGAGAGAGAGAGAGAGAGAGAGAGAGAGAGAGAGAGAGAGAGAGAGAGAGAGAGAGAGAGAAAAAAGTACTGGCTTCAAAGCACCTCAAACGCTGTGATGGCATTACAATTTCGACATCTTGAACACTGTTATTAGTGTTGCTGGGCAGAGTTTGAATGACATGTTATTTTGTTGTTGATATGTTCCTTCGAGGAGGAGCCGGCTAAGTGTGCGGGCATATTTTGGAGCTGCTTGGACCGGCATTGGGGGAATGCGATTATGAAACGGTGCCGTCATGCACTGTCATGTTGGATGTGTGCTATTGTGTGTCTGCACTGCAACAGTTATACGATTAATATTCCTTCTGACACATTTCCTGAGCCGTACAAATATTCAAACACTGGATGCTATTGTAATCTCTCCAAAAGGACGCCGTCTTAATATTTAGCGCCTGAACATGACAGCAAACCGAGCTGTTGCACTTAGTGTCGTCAACTGTTCATGTGATGGAGGGTGCGGGGAAAAGAGGCAGAGGAAGGAGAGGGAATACGGAGGAAGGATCGGGGAGAACTTGCCTGTCTCTGCTGTGATCCCTCCTTCTTTTTCTTGCCATGTTTGCTGGAGGGGACAAAAGAAAGACAATGTCAGGATGTCGAATCTATCTCTCCCTCCAGTGGTCACAGGGCAGCATTGCCTGGCAGCCATCACGAAGAGAACATCTACTTAATCTACAGGCCCTGTCTCTAACACAGCCCCCAGGTGCTAGACGCGTTAAGATCTCATAAAATTGGATAGGTATAAGCACAGGATGGATCCATCATCTTCACGATCTAGTGGATTATCCACTCAGAAATCTTCGCTTCACCACTTCTAATCATCTTGCTTTGGAGCTATGAAGTACTGATTTAAGATTAAATCTAAGTGAGAGATAATTATTGGTCTCTTTCTAGCCGACTAACTTCAAATGTAAACCTTGCACACCTAACCAAATCATATCGTGGCATGGCAGCTATGCCAGCTTGGCCACACAGGTGTCAGTGCCAGGGATGGGCTCCGGCCTCAGCTCCAGTCCCTGGCACAGACCCGACTGGCAGAGCGCCGCCGGCCACAGGCCGGTCACTGACCTGACACTGAGGCTGAAGACGCGGCGCGCCACCAGGAACCTCATTAGGTAGTAGATGACCACAATGAGCACCAGCAGGCCCAGCACCACCCCGATGATGGATCCTGTGATCACACCTGCCTGGATGGGCACTGTGGGCGGAGGAGAGGAAAAGAACAAGGGGAGTGTTAGAAGGTAGAGGAGAGGAGAAGGATGCAGAGAATTTGAGGATAAAATGGAAAAAGAGTACAAAGCAAGTGACAGAGAGAGGTCTGGAGTGTTCAGAAGAGAAAAGAAGGTATGAAGTGTGAGAACCTGTAAAGTGGTGAGCAGGGGGGAGGGGGGGGGGGATTTCGGAGTGTGAGGGAGGTGAGGAACAAAGCTAAAAGGAAAGGGAATGAGAGATGAAGGAATAGAAAATTAGAGCTAAATAAATGTTGAATTAAAGATGAAGAATACAAGTACAGGCTGTAGAGGCAGACAAGGAGGTGTAGAGGAGAGGAAAGGCAGAATACAGGTGAGGATAGTCATGGAGGGAGACAGTGGAAGACGATGGAAAAGGGGAAAAGGACAGAAAAATGGGAAGAGAAGGCAAGGAGGAGGCAGAGGAAAGAAGTGAAAGGAAGGGAGAGATAGCAATCTCAAATAGAGAAAGATTAGAGAATTGTAATTGATTTCATTTATCAGGAGGTGCGAGGAATTCTAAGCGAGGCAGTGCGACGACTGGTCTGAGCACAGTACTCGCTTTAGTCTGATGCACAGCGCAAATTGATATTAATTTCAGACTTTGGAATGATTACAACAACAATTGAGAACAGTTGCCTTCTGACGAAAACAAAATGAGCAAAATATGCCATATGGGCTCAGTGGAAAGCTAATGAGCAGACACAGATGTAAGACAACGTAGGCATTAGACTTTACATGCTGGGGAATTTGATTTGCTGAGGAACCCCCCACAGGTCTCCCTCCCATCTCACCCTTCTCAAAGACCAGCAGGCGGACGCTGGAGGGCCGGCCCACTATGTCAGGGGGGTTCTTGGCGTCGCAGGTGAAAGTGCCGTTGTCGTTGAAGTCCAGGTTCTTGATCAGGATGGAGCCGTCACGGCGGCCCGGGTTCCCCACAAACTCCAACCGGTCCCTGAACGGGCCCTTGTTGTCGACATAGGCAGCCCCACCAGTGTAGTGGAAGATCTGTAAAGGTTAGAGAGGACATTGTACTGTTTGTACATGTAGTATCACCATAATCACATGTACTTATTCAAGAGTAACTGCTGCATTTGACTGTATTTATGCAGTTGTTATACAGAAGTACTTTGCATTTGAGGTACATTGTTTTTGTACATTTTTTGTTTTTTGTTTTTTTTTTTTAGAGGAGGCTCATAGGTTGTCGCACCCCATACTGGATAAAGTTGCATTCACATTCAACACAAACTCCTGAGGGAAGGTCTCTGGCTTTTTAGCTGCTAAATGCTCCACTGTGTTCACCTGCTGGTCGCTAACTTCATCTGTTTGCCTTTTGGTCTTGGTCAGGTAGTGTACAGTGGGTTTTCTCACTGAACTTGACGCCTTTTGCAGTTGAAACAACGCTATGAGAGCACAGAGTGTGAAGCAAAACAATGAGCGGAAAGGTGATAAAACACTTCCTAGTCAGGTGATAATTCTCTTATACTCATTTGATCCATTGTTAATATAAAATGTGGACTGGAGTAGCTTTATGCCAACATTTTGCTAATTTTAGGCTATTTCAGGCTTAAGTTGTTTTGTGGCTGCATGCATTAGACATCATATACTGTTTTGAACCGGAATTTTCTCTTTTATTGGAAAAAAACATGTACTGTTATGTCTCTGAAAGTGAGTGTGATGGTTGTTTTAGTATAGTATAGTATACAGTAGTATAGTAAAACTCAGGACTATTAGCAGTATTATAAACAAATTCTATACAACCAAAACGTCTTCTAAAATGGTAAATGACGGCCAAACTAAGCTATTTGGGGGGGGGGGGGGCTCAATGGGCAGAGGCTATAACTGGGCCAAGTGCTGAGGCCCCAGACTCCACAAGGTCATCAGTGTGGATGATATTTTGGTAAACGACTGATTCAAATATTCAGCACACGTCTAATTGAAGGCTTGAGGCCTGTGAAACCCTGTAGAAGAGCAATCCATGAATTATACACAGCCTTTCACATGATATGAACATGTCAAATCAAATACCACACTTTAAAAGGACAAATGCACCATGAAAACAAATAGACATATGAAACTGTAAATCTGTCCAGGCGGGTAGAGAGATGAGCGGCAGAAGATAAGCGGTGGGTGGCGGGAAGAGAAGATCAATCTAGTTTCAAAGTGAGGGCACTGCAGGAGACGGATGAAAGTGAAGGTGGTGAGGGGAGGAGATAATGAGAGAGGAGGGGAGGGACAAAGAAGGTAGGTCTGGGGAGGAGGAGATTAAGGGAGGTGGACAGAGGGAGGCGCAGTCAGGACGGGGAGATAGAGAGATTAGAGAGATGGCAGGGCGATAAGGGCAGGGAGAACGAAATTAAAGAGCAGGAGGCAGGTGAGGCTGCAAGAGGAGTGGGAAGATTAGAAGAGAAAGTTTCTGTGCGCTTGTTGTTTCCTTCTTTAAGTTTATAAATGAATACTGTACTCGGGGGAGTGATTTTAGATATAAACCAGGATCCCTTTTAGATGATTTTTAAGTACCCCCGTTCAGTGAGGGTGCTCTAGTGTCCCCATCCTGTAGCGAAAGTGATCAGCCATGGTTAAATCCACGACATCCTCAACATAAAGCTGCGCAAAACAAGTTCACAAGTGAGCCCAAATTGATCAGAGCTTCTCTAACCACAAATCATGCCATGTGACCTCAGTACCCACCCCGCCCCCCTCCTCCTCTGACTAAATGTTTGTTCCGCTTCGTGCCTGGTAGGGGCGGAGATGGGGAAAACAAAAAAGGCTTTTGGCTGACACTGTTGTGTTGGTGTGTCTACATTTCTGAAGACGCTTTTGCATTTCCTTTTTAGATGTTTATTTGTAGCTTCATGAATGTGAAAAAGGGTTCATTTTAGGAAGGAGTTTCATTTAGGGAAGTAAGTACAAAAAGGGAAAGCGTACTCCTGTTGATTTAACACAAAAGCACTTTTTTTAGAGGATGATGACACGATCCGATGATTGTACGTCTGTTTAATACCACACTTACTGATACATAGCCTATAATATATGTGTGTGTGTGTATTGGTATATTACAGAGATGCTGTCCCGGGATCCATCAGGCCTGTATGTCCAGGAGAAAGTGACGTCCTCCGAGGTCCAGCGCCAGGAGAAGAAGGAACAGGACAGCCGGATGTCGGAGCCCACTAGGGCGTGGCGCTCCCAGCCGGTGTAAATCACTATGGCCTGGGACTGCTCAGGCACTGGGAGACACAAAGAAGGCGGATATGGTTAATTCACAAATAAACACACCCATCCACACCACCACAAGATTCTGATATTCCATATTCACAGTCTGACTACCATTTGTGGCAGAAAATAATGAGAATTGCCCGCAAAGGCTTTTTGTTATTGTTGCTGACTAACAACACCATGCCTACAGTTGTCTACAGGGCATAAAACATAAAATTATACACTGTATTGATTGGCATATTTCCTTAAATCACTACATTCCTCAACATTTTTAAACCCCTACTGTAATCATTAGACAGTCACATGCACGAAGCATTAATCACATTACCATTTATTTGTTGAAATCAGTCAAATAAATCCCTAATACTCAAATATGCACCCAGACACACAACGTTAAACTGCACATTTAGCAGTGTCAGTTACAACATCGACTCAGACATGCACTCAGTAAATATTTGGATTATCACTGGAATATTAGAGCTATTCTGTAAAAGTCAAAGGGGAACATCATTTTCTCTATTAATATGGATTATGTTGGCTTAATCATGTGCACTGTTTATGCTTGAATAATATTTAATGATCGATGTTAATTTGGTTTTGGCTGCAAAATCAATATTTTACTTGCCTCGAAAATGCACTCAGAATCTCAAACAACCACCAAAGCCCCTGGGAGCTGCACACTCCTGCCACTCTAACATCAGCCCGAACAACATCATATTTGTATTGTTAAGTTTCACGTAAAAAAAATGTAAACAACATGTCAATGGTCCACCATGAGAAATAGTATTCTCACATCTACATTCACACTAATGCCTGCAAGTGTTTTGGAGCTTCCTGCCACTTTTAACGTCGGGAGAGTAAAGTTCACAGCTTCCACTGCGGGCGTCCTTGAGCAAACGCCATTAGTGCAGCCAGCCCCCTCAAAACTTGTCAATGAAATCACGCCTGACATTTTTAATTAAAATTCTGACAAAACCTGCAAACACCTGACAGGAGGGGGAGCAGAGAAAGCCGTCTGCTTGAGAGCAACAAAATCTGCCAACCATCAGTCTAAAAGTCATAATATTAGAGCTCTTTTATTTTGCTTTAACTAGCTTGGAGACACTTTATGGCTTTGTAAGAGAGGCACAGATCCTCTTGTAAAGCAGGGGCCGTTTATCACGATACACCTGAGGATGAGCAATATCCTCTACAGGTGTCATCTATAAGTGAATGTTAAGATATTAATTCAAATGCTTTCATTTAGTATTAGGTCAGTAAATGGAGATGCATTTCAGTGAAAGATCAATTAATTCACTACTAAGCCTATTGACAATTTTTATTGTAAGTCCATCAGTTTTCAGGTAAGCACTGAAGAAGAAAACAGAAAAAACCCTCTTCGTCATATCCTCAGTTAACCTTTAACCCCACATCAGCAGGAAGATAATTTCTACATCTTCACTTTCAACAGATGAAATTCAGTGCCTCTTTGAGAGCTCATCAAAATAAAACTTTCCTTTTACCTATTCCCAGGAGGACAACCGACGCCAGCGCCAAAAACGTCAGCATGGTTTCTGGCTTCTACGGAGCTCCCAAAAGACGGATGCAGCAGGACCTGACGGGAGTCAGTCGAGGAAGAGTCCCACTCTGGAGGGAGTGTGAGCGGAAGGAGGAGAAAGAAAGAAAGAGAGTGGAGGGGTGCAGGATGCCAGGACAGAGGGCTTCAAAACAGGACAACAACAGAAAACCCACTGTCCCCTGGTTTATACCCAACCACACCCCTCGCCCCGGCCCGGCCCGGCCCAGTACTCCTCTCCTCTCCACACCCCCAACCCTTACCCCTCCCTGCCATGTCTCTCAATTTCATCCTTCATTGAAACAAATTACACACATTATCTTTTGAAGTGGGAGAAAAACGCAGGCGAAGTGCACCTGCACTGTACAGTAGCTGGTGAATTAGTTGGGTAAACAATAGGCAACTTGGGGCAAATTTGCCAACTCTGTGCAGCATTACACCATGATTAATGTAATGTGTTAGATCACACCCTCACTGTGATGTGATTGCGTTGAGAGGGAATGCTAATCAACGCTTGGCATGTGTAGGCGCGAGCGAGGGTGTGTGACAGGGAATCATGACCATCTGCGGTCGCACTGTATGTGATCACTGCTCATATGTAAATATTACATGGGGAATGGTGGGAGGCTGTCTCGGCCTGTTTCTGTCTGTTTACAGTGAAGGAGGAGGGGATGAAGGGCATCCTGCGGCGAGGTCAGACCAGTGCTCTCTCCTCCGTCCCCATCCCTCTCTCTTCTTTCGCCTCTCCCTGCACTTTCAGCGAGTCTGAGGCCAGCGGCCCAAACAAAGCCCCGACTCTTTGCTCTCTCTTTTCTCCCCGTCCTCCCTCTCTCCAGATTCTTGTCGTTTGCTGACGTCTAGCACTTGGAGACAATGGAGAGCGAGGGGGACAGGGGCTGACTGGTGTTTGCCCGTCTGTCAATGGCGCTTTCTTCCTCTCAGGCCTCACCCTCTCCTTCTCCCAGCCTCATTTTCTCCTCCTTCCTTAACAAAGCTGTGTATTCACTGCTGCCCCCACTCCTCACTTTTCCAGTAACATAGAGAGCGAGAGAGTGGGGAAGAGACCTGCTATATATAGACGGGTTGATATGAGGACAGGACAAGACAAGATGCGCAGACACAAGAGCAAGAGCCTGCGGTGTGACTGAGCGGACACACTGAAGGGGAATTTCTGCAAAAAGGCTCATTTGTGAAGGCCTCATTCCATCATTTTGTCACGTCATAAATATGCATTAATTTAGCCGCTGGCATCGTAACAGTGAATACATGCCCAAATTAATGGTCTGTGGTACTCCAGTTTCAGCAAACACCCATGCTAGATTTTCATATTCTCAACATGAAGTAGAAACCATATCAGTCATGAGTTGACTCCCCCTACCCCTCTTGGGAATGTATATATGATGAGAGCATAAGAGGAAGAGGCACTTGACAAGGATGTCCACTTCACTTGTGTTATTTTATTGAACCTACTTATCGAGCTTTCCTATGCTAAAAAAAAAAAAAAAAAGTAAATCAAGGATCTCCTCTGAGAGGGGGCTCTTGGCCGAGACAGCAGCAAAGCATTTAGCGACGGATCGACTTTTGCTTACATTTGAGACCACGGCACAAACTCTTGCCACTTGTGATAAAACGCATCCACTCATTCATCTTAACACCTCAAATACCCCGCTGACGGATCAGCTGAACAAAATGGACCATCTGCCAACTTGTTGGCGCCATCAACTGTCTAAGCTTTGGCTTGAATGTCTAAATCGCGACATCCTTAACAATTATGGCATATCCTGCCTTCAGGCCCCAGAGAAACAGAGGGATTCTTTATGAGCCTGGCAGGTGCAGAATGTGGCAAGCTCCCAAACTCGTCAGCACCGAGTGACGGCGGCAGCTGAGCTTGGCAGGCAGAAACTGTATCACATATAGAGCGAAGGCCCCCGTTCCTTCAGCTGGCAGTGGTATAGCACACCAATGTAGGAGAGGGAGAGCTTATCTGTGGCAAATTATACACAGAGAAGAGGTAGAGGAGAGAGGTACCAGTGAGAAACAGACAGAGAAAACTATCTGTAGAGCCATTTAGAGATTTTAGCTCAATTATACATGAGTCCTCAGCTGCACTTTAGTTATATTGAGGTGGACAAGGCTCCATATCAATTGGTGTTATTAGAGATGACTGAATACGCAAAGTACCTGAGGCTTCAGCCACTGTGTGAGTGAAACCATCTCAACTGTCTGCCTGTATAACTCATCAAGCTTGCTTTCACGGGTTGAGACAGTGGCCTCACTTGCATTTGGTGAGGGCATGTCATTAGACACCCGTAGAAATTTACAAAGCATATTTTCTTGTGATATTGTAATGCTCTTTGACGTAGAATTATTTCCAAGAGGACGGGGGGGGGGGGGGAACATACCAAGCGCACATTCAAAAGACCAGGGATAATCACAATCTGGGAAAGCATCCCGCACTGTAGATGTTTGGGGCTCTTGTCAGCTCTTTCCGTGTCTAATTTTTCTGCAATGTTGAGTATGTTTGTCACAGCTCTGAGTGCAGCCCTGATCACAAGGCAGGCTGGCAGATGTGCAGAAGGGGAATGTCTCATTCGACATGTGGAGGGCTTCTGTGAATGGAGAGAGTCTTTAAGATGGGACGGCTGGAGGGTTTCTCGGCAGTCAAGATGCGAAAAAGCGGAGAGAGACAACAGAGATACACACCACAGAGGCTGGTTCACACGAAGGTCATAAGACTAATGACTCTCCAACAATGATCCAATGGAGTGTACTGCAGTCTTGCACCCTTAAGCACAAGCCTCTCAGTGTGGGCCAAAGTGAAGCATTGACAAGTGGGGGAACAACAACAACCACCACCGCCACCATCATCATAAACCAATCATAAGTGGTGTCGTAAACGACTGGATCTGCTCACAGTTTTGCTGCAGGGGCTGGATAATCAAGCAAAACATTTCCATAACCAAATAAGGCAAATGAGCCACGCTGAGCAATTGGCCAGAAAACTGTCAAAAGTTAAGGCTAGAAGGCAGGATTAAATATACATACAGCAGCGTTATGCCATATAAGTTTTCTAATAGGATGCAGGTTAAAAGCCAGCCGACTTAAAAAAGATCTAGAGTAGGAAACTGCCACAAAAAAATAAGACTAGAAAGCATCTGCATGTATTTTCTATCTTAAGCATTCAGAACAATGATTTCCAACCAGGCTTACTTGAGTCCCAGGGGGTACATCTGCAGTTGCTTGGGGGTACGTGAAATGACTGTAGAAGCTTAAGTAATTTGAAAAACTGGAAATTACAATGTTAATTAAAAACTCTCTCTTCATATTGTGTCTGCTGTAACACCTGAGCATCAGGTCTTAAAAGTAGTTAGCAAGCAAGCAGGGAAGCTGAGACTAGATAGCTTGAAGTAATAAATAAAGTTTTAATGGTTAGCTTAACATAACATAAAGAGTTGAAATAGCTAAAAGTCATGGACGAATGGTTAAATAAATGGCAACGTCAATGGTACTTTAGCTCACCTGATAAGGCTGTTGGGGGTATGAATGACAGAAAACAGTTGGGAACCTTTAATTTAGAGGACAGTCATCTGCACTAGCTGAGATGTTTAGCGGTAAGCTCGTTGCAGGAAACATGGCTGTTGAACTTGTGAGCTTTATTTTTTGTTCCATGTACACAGTCAAGGCCTACAAAAAATGACATACGTTTGCTGGAAGTCTTTTTCTTCTGTCTTGTCCCTGAATTATGACTCTTGTCTGACGGGAGCAAAGAATGATGTGTGATGACAAAATCAGCAGAGGGAGGAGGTGTCAACTAACATTGGACACAAGACCAGTGTTGGCTTACAGTTTCCAACAGTCAATGTCGGCTTCTTTTACCCATGACAATTTGGTGTTAGGGAAAGTAACCGAGTAACCAAGTAGTTTCTTTTGCCACGTTAGCAGCATGGTTCTAGGGATGACAATGCCTGGTTGGTCGGTCCAGACTAAAATCTCAACAACTGGTTGGATTGCCATGAACATTTGTACAAATATGTACAAGAGGATGAATGCCTACTTTGGTGATCTCCTGACTTTTCATCTAGTGCCACCAGCAGGTTAAAATTTCAGTCCAATACTTTGGTAACATCCACTGGGGACAAAGGGGAAGAATTGATCTGTGTCACCGACTGATGCCTTTAACCATTTAATTTAAGTGTGGACACATGAAGGTTCCTGTCCAAGCCATTCATTTAAGACAATGAGATGGTGGCTCCACAATGTTCTTTTACTTTTATAATTAAACAAGGGAGTTCAAAAGGCGTGTATTTTGAGTTACAATGAGATGGTATAATGTACTCCTCATAATTAAGAGTACCAAACATTGGACTAACACATTGATTTAATCTTAATAAAACTATTGACAGTGGGTGTCAACATATAAAATATATATATTTTATATGTTGATACACTGCAAATGGAACATGATCTCTTTCCTGGAGCCATAAATAATGTGCCATAGTCCTGTTCCTGAAAGTACAGATCATATCCCTATTTGAATACCACAGCATGTGATTTTCTGGGGGAATTATTAAACTAAGCATAAAATTATCTTAATCACAATGTGTTGCTTTTAGGTAGCTGGGAATATTTTAAAAGCACGATGAAATGCAGAATATGATATTCATCTATTTTTTCCCCTCGGGGAGGACCCCTAAAGCACCTGCTTTGTGTCCCTACCACTTCTCAAACCAATGTTACGCCCTTGCTTTGGACAAAATACCTGCAAAATGAATTGACATGAATGAATGACATTCCCAACATGCCTCAGCGGTACTTTTTGTGCTAAATGTGGAAATGTTAGCATGCCAACGCTTATATTTACCTCAAAGCATTGGTGTGCCTAAGTTCAGCTTCAAAAAAGCCGCTAGGATGGCGGATCTGACCAAAGCTTAACCGCAGCTGAGTCAGATAACAAACTGTTTCATTTTTACAATGGTGGTGGCTTGTCTAAATTGGAGGACTTGATGGCACAATCGCACACAACTTGTACAAGTCAAACTGAGCTGATGAAGTGCCCCGATGAGTCACACAGCACATACAATCCTGTACTGTCTCTTAGGTTGAGGACCTAATACCCAGAGTGGAGACTGGAGGACGATGGAAATCATATAAAGGGCCCAAAAAAGTGGGGGCCTGACATCATCAAATCTGAAAGGTTACTGGCCAACGCTTGGCACTCCTGCTCAAGAAAAACACTATTGATATTCTGTGGGTTCGGCCGGGGACAATGGCAGGGCCTGTCCCTCCCTCTCTCCCTCATAGCCTGGCATGGCAGAGATGTCACAGAGAGCACCAAACAAATGGATGGAGGGATAGAAAGGGATGGAGGGATGGGGAGGAGGTGGAGGAGAACAAACGATTGTTCTCGGGGTGGAGAAAGGGGTATTGTGAACAAGACAGATAGCTTATGTGGGAGAATGGGGTGGAGGGGAAGAGAGAGGGGGGCACCAAAGGACAGAGAAAGGTGAAACCTGGCTGTTTTTTATAGATGCCCCCTTTTTTATTTGCAGTTGGAGGTAATCCATAACCCGGCTTTAGGGGACACTTCCTAGAACTTAAAAAGGGAACACAGCAGGGGCAGTTTCAGCATAGAGGAGCCATCTTCAGCTTGTCTTTCATCTGTCACAACAGCAGAGATCAGTACTAGGTCATTATTTAAAAATCATGCTCCACACCCCCAAAGCCCCCAGCCACTTCTTAACATGTAGCAAAGCCCGGTTCAACAGAGGCTTCGGGCAGGTAGGTCTGCAACTGCAACTTCCCCTACGGGACCTGGTCTGAACGGGTGACTTGATGTGAACTAACAGCTCAGC
Source organism: Micropterus dolomieu (assembly GCF_021292245.1). Classification (NCBI taxonomy): domain Eukaryota; kingdom Metazoa; phylum Chordata; class Actinopteri; order Centrarchiformes; family Centrarchidae; genus Micropterus; species Micropterus dolomieu. The sequence continues at coordinate 6,235,147 of NC_060155.1, read as the reverse complement.
TGTTTGAACATGGGCTAGGGACCTCAGTGGAGACCGAGGCCGCTGTGCTCTAATGCCCCTCAGGCGTGTGATGTGCGCCAGCTGCCCCCCTCAGTAAACATCAGTGGCACATTCACACACACACACACACACGGGCCGTTAACCAGGCACACACATTTTCAGATGATAAAAACAACCCCATTCACACATGCACAAAAGAGGACCCAAACAGAGAAACATCTCAGCGTGCAGGCACTTACACAGTCTTTCATGCTTCCTCACTTACACAATCACACATATACAAATTAGACAGACAAGGCTCGCCGCAGTCAACCTACAGAGTAATTCACAAAACAAGCCGGGATCATACAGCACACACACAATATGGAATTGAATTCATTACATATTTGCATTTTCAGTATTTCATGCTCTGTTGCCGGTTTGATTTCCATTAGGGCCTTTTTTCCATCCCTCACACTTGCTGTTTCAAGCCAACTTATAAAGCATCAGTACAGCTGACAACCGCTATTTGAAATTCAGATTTTAGTAACACCAGCAAGTCCCTTGTTTCTATTCAAAAAGTAGATTAGATGTGATTCAAGATGAGTGTCAGATGTACCCCAAAAAGTGTGCAGGAAGAGAGCGATGTTAAAAAAGCAAACTGGAGATATAAAACACCCCGAAATCCTCATGAGTTGAAGGAAGTGGATGTAAACTAAGAAAAAAAAAATAATAATAATAAGAGTATGGTACAGATAATAAACAGAGGCAGACCAAAAGGGCAGGCAAATCTGAATTCGCATTCTACCACAATGCTGTGCTTCTAAAACTCCCTTTCAGCAGACACAGGACACAGCCCACACACACAAATAATAAGCAAACCAGCAGTCGTGCAGTATGCATACTTGCATACTGAGACAGCATAACAAATAGTGATCTCAAAAGCTCTCCAGTATACAAAATGCAAACCACTCTCCAAGTGAAAGCAGTGACAACAGTGTGCCACATGCAGTGTGAGTCACCAGAGAACTGGCAAAATGTAACATGAAAATAACCTGCAGACAAGCCAGCACTGTAAAACTGCACACTTGATACATGCCTCCTTGCAGCCACAAGAATCTGTAACTCTCATTGTGCTGCTACACTGTAGCATTACGTTACTGATCACCTAGTCCACATCCCTAGGGATGAAAACTAGACCAAGAGTCTAGCAGTCTAGCTGTGAGGCTGCACTTAAGAACAGTGGTATAACATGCTGATGTTCAGCTGGTATGTTTACCATGTTCACCACTTTGTTTAAAATGTTAGCATGCTAACATTTGATAATTTTGACATGTTCAGCAAAGTTAATACAATTCATCCTCAGGGGAACATGACTATCGTGGCGCTAGAGGCAAATTCAAGAGATCACAAAAGTCATGATGATTAATCCTCTGGGCACCAAATTTCATAGCAATCAATCCAATAGTTGTGGATCGTTTCCGTCTGGACCAAAAGGTGAGCAGACCAAGCAATATTGCCATCCCTGCTGATAGTGTGTGACTTCAAATGAGTTATAACTGAGTATTTGGCAGTGGTCCTAAGAGTTTTTTTGCAGCTACGTTAGCAGTTTGCAGTCCTACAGGTTTTAGTGTTTTTAATGCACCTGTTGCCCTTGTATGATGTATACCTTCGTGCACAGCACAATACTCAAGCAGTTGGCGCCTGTGTGTCAATGTCAAGTAACTATTTCCTGCATATTCACACTACTTTGCATTTAATGTGATCCTCAGTTGCACAAACACATCGCAAACACTAAGTGGTTCAATCTCCATCACAGCCATGCTCACATCCTCTCACATGGCATCACTATGCAGAAAACGCTCAAAATCCTCTTTGCTTCTCCATGTAATAACCGCGTGTCCTTGGCTCTCAAACTGACCCCCCCCCCACACACACACACACACATCTCCAACAGTGTCTGATTGATTCAGGCTGGACAGTTAGTGGATTTCTATCATCTAATGCAAGCTGTGAGTGCTTCTCTTTTGTCCCGCTGTTTGAGCAACTGTCAGCCCCCGCGTCTTTATCTACTTCTAATAACGTTTCAGGCAGCCGGCAATCTCCTTGGCTTGTCCTCTTACTACCACACATGCTGAATGCACTTTGCTGCCGCCTTTTGAGTGCTTGAGCAAAAATCAGGCCAACTTACGAGTATTGGTATGCCGCCCATACATTTTGATGTTTTGCTGGGTGGTTTTGCACAGTGAATTTTTGATAGGGATCTATTACCAGTAGGTATGCCGTAACTGCTGAGTTGATTTGGAATTTATGTGCCATGTATGCTGAGAGATGTTTTTACGCAGTTTTGGCTCTGAAAGGGAAATGGGCGTCAGTAAGAGGACACCTTCGATAAATCAATAACACAAATAACAGGATGCTTAAAACTGGCAAGCGCCTTTATTTTCATTCAACATTACAAAAAGAAAGAAGCTATTTACAATTATTTTGAATTTGCCATTCTTTATTATTCTCTGTTGATGACCGCGGATGATCAGTAGTAGTCCTCCGGGTCCGCCTTCTCCCCCTGATTCTGAATCTGCTGCTGCTTCTTGTACAAATCAGCGATCTGCAGAGACACGGAAAGATGGACAGAGGTGGAGAGGAAGTGAGATATGAGTGAGAGGGAAAGCGGGAGGGGAGAAGGTTCACATGAGAGCATGCATGAAAGAGAGAAGAGGGAAGGATAGAGGGAGGGGGAGAAGATCATGAAGTCAGGTCAGTAACATGAGGAGGAAAAGCTAAAAATAACAGTTTGATTATTCATAACCCGGGTTTGATTATTCATATCCCGGGGCTTTGAAGTCGGTGACTCCCAGCTGGTGACTGGGAGACAGAGGTTGTGTTCACTTGAGATCATCAGGGTTTGGGGGCGAGGGGGTGGAAGGCGGGACAATGAATAATGTGTGAACAGCAGGCCCTCCCAGAATCAGCAGTACCACTACAGCAGGGTGGCACAGTGAGGAGGAAAACAATGAAACATCACATTTTTTCTCCAACACAGGATCAAGGTAAAGCTTTGATTCTCAGCTTGAATCTGACTGGGTCCAGCCTGCGCAGCCTCCATGTTTTCCTAATTCTTTCTGACTTGAATGAGGTCTGGTTTCATTTAAAATGTCGGCTAATAAAAAATAAATAAATAAATAATCACAGAATGTGAAACTGTGTGTCGTGATAACGAGCGTGTGCATCCTCACAGATAATAACTGACGGAGGTGTCATTTAAATGCAGCTGATGTTCACACCTGACTCCACAGTTAACAGATGGCTGTTCATTCCAGTCAGTAAACATTCACATTATAATATAATTCAGACGATGTGAAAAAAAACGTTGGTTTTGATGTAAAGAAAATCCCTTGCTTTGGTGTGATGTTTTGGCCTTATCAAAACTCTAAACTTATGTGAGAATGTGCAGTTCCACAACAATGAGCAATGCTTGCGTGATACCTGGGCTTGGATTCGGTTGTCAGTCAGAGTTTGTACATCCAAGGCAACGTTTGAGGCTGGCGAGCGGGTCTTAAAATTTTTAGTAGAGAATCAAACTGAAAAACGGTAGCCTGGTGTCTGACAAACTGGTAGACAGTGAACACGTTTACAAACCAAAGCTGAACGTTTGCAGCTTTTTGTCTGGCTGCTGGTGGTTGTACCACTGATGGACTGATACTCATTTTTATTGCAAAACAATAAATAAAACAAAAATGCTAAACGTTCCCTAGTTACAGATTAGCAATTGTGAGAATTTGTTGCTTTTTTGTTACATGTGATAATATCTATCTAAAAAAAAAGAGGCAATTTGAAGATTTCATCTTGCATTTAAGGATATAGTGATCAACATTGTTCCTCTTTTTAACAGACGTGTTCCAGACTAAGTGATGAATCAATTAGTCGAGAACATAATTGGCAGATTAATTGATTATGAAAATAATTAAAGAGTCTCAGCATCTACAGCATCACCTACATTAGATTAATGGAAGGGAAATATTTTGTTGCAATCAGATCATCACAAGGGTCAGCTGTCGATACGTTCAGCAAAACTCAACTGTGTGGTGCTACAGCTTGAGTGTTGAACAAGTTTTGACTTATTTTCTAGAACACATTTGAGTTTTGTTAGTGCACAACAACAAGTTTTTCTAGTTCCTATGGATTAGGGACCGTACATATTGCTGTAGGCTAAACAAAACATTAACCTGTTGGTTACCACTAGAAGGTTTATCAACATGTAATATGTAAGGCTGTAAGTGAAGATTACTTTTTATGTTTATAATCTAGCAATTATTTCTGATTGATCATTTCATCTATAAAATATCACAAAATCGTGAAAAATCCTCAGCAGAACTCAAGGTGATGTCAGCTTTTATCCAAAGTAAAGTCAAAAACCCAATGACCATTACATATACAGTGATAAAGGGAGCAGGAACCGGTCAATGTTTGGCATTTTTACTTCAGCAATCAAAATTGTTGTTCATAATCTTTTTTAGAGCCGAAATGATTAGTTAATCAATATAAAATTCATCAGCATCTGTGAATTTCAGACTGTTGGTTGGACAAAATAATCCTTTTGAAGATGTCACCTTGGGCTTTACAAAACTGGGATTGACATTTTTCCCTGCTTTTTTTTATTTGTTTTTTTACATAGAACAAATTATTTGTCAATTTATCGTGAAAAAAAACAACTTTGCAGACTAATCGATAATGAGAACAATTCAGCATAGTTAGTATGTACGAAGAATTTTAGACTAGAGTTGTTTCACTCTTTATATTTCATGAGAACTTGAAGAGGTCAATTTCAGCAGCCTCTCCAGAAAGAGGTGACCAATTAGTCTGTATAAGGTATATCACATACAATAACATAGTGATGTGTGCACTGACTTTTAATTCAGGTTGGTTGGGTTGAATCATAAATAAATTATATGCCGGTGGTCAGCAGGGCAGGTCATAGAGAAGCAAGTTAACAATTTTAGAATAAATAAATAAATATATCTTAAATCACTGATATTTAATTTATGTCTTTGGCAAAACTGCGGTGGTGCCACGTGTGGCGGTCATTCATATCCACAGCTAAAATACGAGAAAATCCAGTGATTAAGAAAAAAAGGTTTTATGTTAAACAGAATCACAGGTTGTTGTGTTTGGTGTTGGTAATTGAGTATGTGTGTCTTCAGGTGTAGGTACAGCTGACCTGCACATCTCAACTGTACAATATAATTCACTGTTTGCTGCCTCACAATATATTACCCAGACACCAACACCGCAGTCCAGAAGTGCTGCAGTACCTGACTGTTATACAGCTTTGTTCATCGTGCAGTGGGGAGGCCACGACATAAACCAATGCCAGTATAAACGAAGACTGTCCTTGCAGTGCCATTCACCCTTGAAATTTTACAGGACAGCTCTTGTGAGATGACCATGAGGACGATGCATCATCTCTATGCAGCTCTTCAAGTAACATGACCAAACAAACATATGATTGAATTTTTACTGGCTCACATCCATTATTGCACAAGACCAATTTGACTTCCTGGGCCTCCACACACGCTCTACAGTTAGTATTAGCTCAAAGGTCCAGTGCGTGCTATTAAGGAGGATCTATTGACAGAAATGCAATATAATATATGGAACTATGTTTTTAGTTGTGTCTAAAGACCTTACATTATGAACCGTTATGTTTTTATTACCTTAGAATGAGACATTTCTATCTGCGTACACTGCAAGTTCTCTTATATGGACGTCGCCATGTTGCGCTGCCATGTTTCTACAGTAGCCCAAACTGACAAACTGCACTATAGAGCGCATTTCCTCACCACGTTGAATACGTATGAAGTAGTAATAGTAGTAGTAGTAGTAGTAGGCTTGTTTATAAAAGTAAGAAGAGAAATGAAATTACGACAAATGGAGGCCCACACATATTATTTAGTACATGAGCTGACAGAGCGTGACGGCCACCATAGCTTCTCCTTCACGCTTGGAAAGGGAGGGGTGAGCGCTGAGTGAGCCTTTGGTTGCAATTTGCAACCCTCACCACTAGATGCCACTAAAAACGTACACATTGAACCTATAAGAATGCTTAAAATGTGACATTATTCTGCGATACTGATTTTACAGCGCTGGTTTTTACCATGTGGCAACCATCGAGGCTGAAAAACGGATGTTAAAATGCCCAACTTTACTGTAGAAATAATCATGTTTACAGCCTGGTACAAAAAAAAACTGTTTTAGTCTCTATAGCTAATTTTCATATAACTCCTCAGGCTCATATAGCTCAGGTGATCTGATGTACCTGAGCTCCGGTCGTGGCATCCTCGGGCTTCTTGTCGTCTCTGATCCGAAGGAAGCGGGGGAACCTCAGGGAAATGCCCTTTTCTGGATCAACCTGAGTGCAAACAAAAATGGTACCTCTTAACTGTCAGGCTCAATAATTTAAAAAAAAAAATTAAAATATTCAGAACCCTTTCAGTTCCAGGACAAAAAACTGTGCTTTTGTTTTTTGTTTTAAAACAACCTGATTTCTGGTGGATTACAGGTTTATGTAAACAATTTTGAAGGTGTCAAATATGATAGCTCACTGTAATCAAACCATTCAGAGTCAGTCATGAGGCTTTCAAGTTAAATTGATAGCAACTGGGGGGCTTACAACAGCATCATAACCAATAAACATAAAACATTATTTAATTCTTTACAGTCTCTACCTTCATTAAGAAGAATGGGACACAACGAATCCTTGACAGGCACATGTTGCTTGGATCGTCGTAGCTTCACACAGGAGGAGGTTACAACCAAGAACAACAGCTAATTTTGCTTGTATGGACCAGGGCTATTGATATGCCAGTCTGGGTATGCATGTGTACTAACGTGCACATTTTTTGGTATCGTATGGGAATACCCTTGTAAAATGGTATAGATGACTGGTAGCCAATTTCTCACACATGTGGTGTTACTAGTGATGACATTTCCCATAAAACATATGCCCTTTGAAGTCATTTCTTTTCTGGCCTTACACCACTGTTTCCACCAACTACTGAAGGAAGAAGCCGAAGCTACATAATGTTTCAAGCCTCAAAATAATCGGACAAATCTAACCTGGTGGTTGACCATATGTAGAGTGTGGATACTACTAATCCTCTCAGCAAAGGTCTCATTGGTTTACAAGTGTTAAAAAACGAAAGGGTGGTGCTTTTCACTGTAAATAAACTGTAATATTTGCAAGTGAATACCATTAAAACATAAAACTCTTCCCTTTCTTGCTAGAAAAGACATTTCCAGATAGAATTCTGCACTTTTATTTCAACTGTGGTTAAAATCAGAGTTGTAAACTGATGTTATGGCAAAGACTTTATGTGTACTATGGGACTGATTCCAGTATGCAGCCAAACTACAGATAATAAACATGTATCTGTTCCACTAAATCCAGCATCTTTTACAACATTTTTAATAACTCAATTAAGAGGCGCTAATTGTGACTTTTCATTGTAGGCAACAGACCATAACAGGCTGAATTTATCAGTGGGAACACATGGGGGGGGGGGGCGCAGTTAACATGCTGAACTGACCATTCCCATGGCAGCCTTGTAGACGGGCGACAGCGACAGGTCTGCGCACTTCACCTCCCAAACCTGCACGGCGTCCAGCCACACATCGGGCTCTGCTGACTGGTCGACACGGTAATAGGCACGAGGCTTGGGCAGAATGTGCTCCTAGAGAACAGACATCACAAATTACATTAAATGTTTATTGCGTACTGCAAAAGAAAAGAAGCTTATCACAAGTTCCCAGAGCATAAAGTGATGTGACAAAACTCTAAAACATTTATGATACTATCAAACAGAGAAAAGCAGTAAATCCTCACATTTTGGAATATAAACACATAGTATATGTACTGTAGATGCATACAGACATGCACAATGTGAAAAATAGGTCAACACATTCACAGTGAACCTGATAAAGAGACAGTGACAGAGTGGCTTCGGTTGCCCTGCAGAATCCTGCCCCCGCCTCACAATCACGTCCCAGAAGACAGCACGGATTTTCAAACCCTCTCACATTCAAATGATACCTGCTTGCCTGAGGGGCAACACGAGAGGGTGATTTCCAAACCACATTATCATACACCCACATGAAAGATTTCACTCGAACACCATGATATACACGTTTTTATTATCCAATATTGACCTCTAAGGGGTGGGGTGGGGGTAGGATATAAAACCTTGTAGCTGAGCTCATGCTTCCACCCAAATGTCCCTGTTCTGCAAGCAAACTTCTAAAATATTTAACAGAGCCTTTCTAACTTTGACAAGCAATCATTCTGTCAGCGTAGGTGTCACACACAAAATGACAACCATCTTGTTTTGGCAGGAAAAAAAAAAAACAACCATTACAGCAAATGTGACTCCGAAACAGTGCAATGTTAACTAGACTGCCGCAGCGTCCACAGAACTGGGTCATAGTTAAGTAATGCTGGGAAAATAAGGCTTCAGCAGTAGTGGTGCTGGTTTTCTCACACATTATTTATACTGTAGGTATTCAAGTGACACTCTTTTACAGAGTGAATTACAATGAGTGAGCTGGTAGGCGTGTAGAGTCTTATAAAACATTGCTACTGATAGACACGAGTTAGCGATACACCTACTGTCTATTCTTCATTTGACAGGTCAGGCATCAGCTAGCCACGGCAGATCCACATTAAATCCAGACTCTTAGTCTTCACTGTCATGAAATACTAAACTATTTTACAAACCTGCTAGGACATTATTACGTGCAGGAGCCATTTCACTTAAACAATATACAAAAATATTAGTATTTCGAAGCATCCATCTTGAGGGCAAGAGATTTAAATTTAAGGAGAGTCATTAAAATCAAGTACAGGTGTTACTGCTGGGGGGGGGAAGTTTTTGCAGACTATGCAGCAATAATAGTGAGCTAAAAAGGCGTGACTTCTTGCTTGGTGGAAAAACTGGAGATGTTATGACATCAAAAGCAACTCCCTCGTTAGCAGCCTCTCAGTGGCCACTTAAGTAAAGCAAATGGTCACTACAGAATGTCGCCTGAATGTGTACTTTCCAGTTTAATACATCTTGGGTCCATCCACTCTCCTGTAAAAGCCTTTGGCTTAAAGCACAAGGGGTTTATTTTCTCCTGTTCCTGGTGAAGTTTAAATGTGAAACATCGGTGCAGGAAATGCTGAGTTTTGCTTAACAGCACTCAGACAGGACATAATTAGTGAATGAAAAACTCAGCAGAGCAGCAGAGTGGTGAATATGACATGACTGTCATTGTGCTGATAGAAATGGTGGTGCGGAATGCTCACAATGCCAAATTTATCAAGGCCACTACTTCATAATTTATCGTATTTTCATTGTCTTGGCCACCATTTCTATTAGTTATAATAACATTGTATTCACCAAGTTAATATCTGAGATCTGGGAAAACAGTGACATTGCTTAAAAGATGTCCAGCAGGGCAACAAACAAGAGCAGAAAGGTTTCAAACAAACCCCCAAGATTAGCCACATTTAAACACCCATCACACGTAACAGACCGACTTCTTGGTTTTACTTTGACTGACTTGCTGTAGCTGTGTATTGTTGATATTTTGCACACCCTCTCTTTCAGTTTTACCTTCAAATAAAAGTTGATTCTCGCTTGTGGTATTTGCTGTGTGACTTTGTACTATCAATGCCGCCACATTCCCCAATCTCAGCTATTTACTTAGAGAGTACAATGTTACCATAACCAGCAGAAATGAAGGATAAAATGCCAAAATAAGGCCCATGTTCTGATAAACAGGAATGTCCTGGATTAATCGTTCGGGCTATAAAAATAGTGAATAATGTCCCACAATTTCTCAGAGCCGAATATGATGTCTTTATGTTGCTTGTTTTGTCAGATCAATACAAAAAAAATATTAAAGATAATCAGATTACTATCACAGAAGACATTTGAGAAACTGGTGGCAGTGATATTATATGATTTAAGGGTTTTAGAGAGCTTTTTCTTTTGTACGGCTAATTGTTTCAGCTTCATGCTACCTCACACATTGAAGAATAGTCCCAGTTCCACACAGAGAGCTATACAGAGAAAAGGGGGGAGCACTTGTTTAAGATCTGAACTCAAATACACACTGAGGTCAGGTAGCAGAAAAAATATCAAAATCGGAAAGGGGGGAAAAAAAGGGATCAGCGCGTCCCCCGTTGCAGCAGAGCACCTCACCACCCAGAAGAGTGTGAACAGAGCCAATCGCCTCCGTGTGTGCAGTCCCATCAGCCTGCAGCACTGCAACCAAAGCAACCCGGCCACACCAGCGGCTCGCCCTAATTCACCATCCATCACTTTCAGATGGAGGCCTTCATTACAAAGCACTACAGTAGAGACTGTATTGGTCCAGGGTGGGGTGGGGGGGCTTCTCAATCAGTGTTTCCCTGTGATTCTGCACTGTGCAGCAGTTTAAGTCTAAACCCTTAACCTTTACAATATTACTTTGAGGCTATTTTATTCTAAAAGGCCACAGTTTGTACAGGGTTTGTACAGTGAATGTGATCATACAATTAGTCATTTTCATAAACAGATGACTGCATATTTAAAGGCCTCTGTGCTCTTATTTCTGTGAAAGCAGATCTAAATTTAGCTGATAAAGTCAACAGAGTATTCAAATGAATTGTGACTCTCACAACAGCTATCATTTTCAGAGTGCAGTTGTCAATTTCTTCAAATGCTGCTGCTCTGCTGCTCTGGAACGAACCTCTTCAAATGTAAATTGAAAAAGCAAATCATTACCCAACGTCAGAGCACGCCCGCACAGTTACTTCAAATGCAGATTTTTATTGGTGAAACAGAACTAGTTCATGAACTCTGCCCAATGCTTTCCAAGAAGGGACTAATTTCACACATCTGAAAGCAAATACATTATTTTTAAAGCCGAATTATTGATATTGCTGTCATTTCTTCTAGGTGATATCCAGCACATCCAGAATAGCAGACACTATGTGGACAAGCCTGGGGAAGGAAAACCTTATTTCCTGTAATAACTGAGCTTATTCTTATTATGACTATGAAGGTACCTGGAGGCTTTGCTTACAAAATGATTGCAGTATTTGAGTTAGTTTGAGTTGTATTTTAAGAGTATATTTGCACACCGGCCATCTCATTTTGGTATGGAAATCTCCATATATCGTTAAAGATGGAATGAATGACGGAATTAAATAAAGGAATGTTTTTTGTATAATAAAAAAGGCCCCAAAGACCTCATCCACACTAATTCTGGATCTTTATACCTCAAAAATGACTCTGTAGCTGCAGAATGTTAATAGCCCATGTTGTAATTTAAAAAAAAATGAAGGCATCAGTGTGGGAGTGCTGAGTTGTGATTTTTACCGAGCTAATAAGTGTGACATTCACACCGTGCCACTTTACCTTTAGGAACTTGTAATGCTGCTCCAGATCTTCATCCTTGAAGCCTGTCCCGATCTGGAAGAGACGAAAGGAGATCAGAAACACGCACACACACTCAGATATACACATATTCGCTCATGGTGAGACAGCAGACATTTGGCAGCGAGTGGCAGAACACAGAACAGCAAGCAAATCCCCCCCCATACACCACGAGCGCCTTGTCTGCCTGCTTCGCCTGAAGCGTCATGTCACCTCTCAAAAGACCTGAACCTGCTCAGACACGAGAATCAGCTAGCGGGCTGACATGCACAGAAAGGGAAAGAAAAAAGGCTGGTATACCATGCAAATATAGCGTTTTCCTGCTCACATATGTATTCTAAAAGGTAGATTCTGCAGAGGTCCACCTGAAGCTTTATGTTAATGAAGGCTCAGTCGTCATAAGAAGGTTTAAGAGGTGTTTTGTGGCCCTTTTTTTTGCATTCAGTTTTATCCTCTAACATGCAGACTGTGAGAACAAAATATGAAATAAAATAAACATGTAGGTTTTTGTGTAGTTATGAGAATCACAAAGAATTGTTTGTTTTGTTGAATAACATAAACCGACTTCTCAACAGACCCTAATCTGATCAATACAGAGGTGTGTGTGTGTGTGTGTGTGTGTGTGTGTGTGTGTGTGTGTGTGTGTGTGTGTGTGTACGTGTGTGTGTGTGTGTACGTGTGTGTGTGTGTGTGTGTGTGATTGTACAGCTATCTTTGTGAGGACAAGCAAGGGTTTTTAACCTTTGGAGTGAGGACCATTTTGCAAAGTGAGGACATTTAGGCCGGTCCTCACTTTATTTTCACTGTAATGGCCTCCAGAGTCTGTTTACATGCTTC
>NC_060155.1:6217432-6222772 GCF_021292245.1 Micropterus dolomieu | reverse complement strand
GGGGGGGCTTCTCAATCAGTGTTTCCCTGTGATTCTGCACTGTGCAGCAGTTTAAGTCTAAACCCTTAACCTTTACAATATTACTTTGAGGCTATTTTATTCTAAAAGGCCACAGTTTGTACAGGGTTTGTACAGTGAATGTGATCATACAATTAGTCATTTTCATAAACAGATGACTGCATATTTAAAGGCCTCTGTGCTCTTATTTCTGTGAAAGCAGATCTAAATTTAGCTGATAAAGTCAACAGAGTATTCAAATGAATTGTGACTCTCACAACAGCTATCATTTTCAGAGTGCAGTTGTCAATTTCTTCAAATGCTGCTGCTCTGCTGCTCTGGAACGAACCTCTTCAAATGTAAATTGAAAAAGCAAATCATTACCCAACGTCAGAGCACGCCCGCACAGTTACTTCAAATGCAGATTTTTATTGGTGAAACAGAACTAGTTCATGAACTCTGCCCAATGCTTTCCAAGAAGGGACTAATTTCACACATCTGAAAGCAAATACATTATTTTTAAAGCCGAATTATTGATATTGCTGTCATTTCTTCTAGGTGATATCCAGCACATCCAGAATAGCAGACACTATGTGGACAAGCCTGGGGAAGGAAAACCTTATTTCCTGTAATAACTGAGCTTATTCTTATTATGACTATGAAGGTACCTGGAGGCTTTGCTTACAAAATGATTGCAGTATTTGAGTTAGTTTGAGTTGTATTTTAAGAGTATATTTGCACACCGGCCATCTCATTTTGGTATGGAAATCTCCATATATCGTTAAAGATGGAATGAATGACGGAATTAAATAAAGGAATGTTTTTTGTATAATAAAAAAGGCCCCAAAGACCTCATCCACACTAATTCTGGATCTTTATACCTCAAAAATGACTCTGTAGCTGCAGAATGTTAATAGCCCATGTTGTAATTTAAAAAAAAATGAAGGCATCAGTGTGGGAGTGCTGAGTTGTGATTTTTACCGAGCTAATAAGTGTGACATTCACACCGTGCCACTTTACCTTTAGGAACTTGTAATGCTGCTCCAGATCTTCATCCTTGAAGCCTGTCCCGATCTGGAAGAGACGAAAGGAGATCAGAAACACGCACACACACTCAGATATACACATATTCGCTCATGGTGAGACAGCAGACATTTGGCAGCGAGTGGCAGAACACAGAACAGCAAGCAAATCCCCCCCCATACACCACGAGCGCCTTGTCTGCCTGCTTCGCCTGAAGCGTCATGTCACCTCTCAAAAGACCTGAACCTGCTGAGACACGAGAATCAGCTAGCGGGCTGACATGCACAGAAAGGGAAAGAAAAAAGGCTGGTATACCATGCAAATATAGCGTTTTCCTGCTCACATATGTATTCTAAAAGGTAGATTCTGCAGAGGTCCACCTGAAGCTTTATGTTAATGAAGGCTCAGTCGTCATAAGAAGGTTTAAGAGGTGTTTTGTGGCCCTTTTTTTTGCATTCAGTTTTATCCTCTAACATGCAGACTGTGAGAACAAAATATGAAATAAAATAAACATGTAGGTTTTTGTGTAGTTATGAGAATCACAAAGAATTGTTTGTTTTGTTGAATAACATAAACCGACTTCTCAACAGACCCTAATCTGATCAATACAGAGGTGTGTGTGTGTGTGTGTGTGTGTGTGTGTGTGTGTGTGTGTGTGTGTGTGTGTGTGTGTGTGTGTGTGTGTGTGTGTGTGTGTGTTGACATTACTAAAAAGTAGAGCTGGGTAACATTAAACCATTTTAGTTTTTTTGTTGTTCATCAAAAAGAAACACTGCTTTTGATTATATTCACTAAAAATATATTTTGGAAAATTGGCTTTACTGCCATGTTTTGTATGTATGGTAATTTATACTTCTCTTGTAAATATGTAATGAAAAGATTTAAAAAGATAATGTTGTTTTGTAACAACTGGGATAACTGATCAATGGACTGTATATAAGGAAACCACCTCAGGGATGACCGTGCTTCAAGTAAAGCTGGAAAAGTTCGCTGAATAAAGCACGGTGTAATCGAGAGTTGTGCAATGCATTTAAATTTCGACCTAACTAAACACTATAAACGTTTCAAAGCATCTGTGTTTATTGAGGTCTTAACGCAAGTAGCTGTGCAAGTTTTTGATGCTCAATTCTACAACACTTTTTGGGTGGTACTTGAAGGAGCATGTGGCATCAACAGATCAGTAATACAGACTGGAGCTAGTCCATGAAGGGCTTTAAAACAAACAGAATCTTAAAATTAATCCTAAAATTAACTGGGAGCCAGTGAAGAGAGGCAAGAACAGGGGTGATGTGAGTTTCAGTAAGGAGACGAGCGGCAGAATTTTGAACCAGTTGTAGTCGAGAGAGGGAGGCCTGGCTAACACCTATATACAGAGCATCACAATAGTCAAGGCGTGTTTTGACAAATGCATGTACAACCCTCTCAAAGTTTGTGAGGGATAAAAAGGGCTTAAGCTTAGTAAGAAGCCTAAGTTGAAAGAAACTTGCTTTCACAACAGAATTGATCTGCTTCTCCATTTTAAAATCATAATCCATTTTTACTTCAAGGTTTGTTACAACAGACTTAACATAAGGTTGCAAAGTGTGAGACATCAGAGGTGCCAATGGGTCTAAAAACTATGACCTCAGTTTTGTTCTCGTTAAAGTTTAAAAAATGTAAGGCCATCCAGGCTTTAATATCATTAAAACAGTCAGCCAATCTTGTTAAAGAACTACCATCATTTCTTTTGATGGGCAGGTAGATTTGTGAATCTGATATGTCTTTTTAAGATAGATCCAAGGGGAAGCAAATAGAGTGAAAAAAGAATTGGCCCGGGAATCGAACCCTGGGGAACTCCACATGTGAGGGACACAGAAGGTGAGACAGAGCCACCAAAACTGACTCTAAAATCTGTCTGAAAGTATGACCTATACCATTCTAAGGCAGTGCCCTTGATCCCCACGCCATGCTCGAGGCGAGAAATAAGGATGCTGTGGTCAACTGTGTCAAGTGCTGCTGTAAGATCTTAAAGCATAAGAATTGCATAATCTCCAGAGCCAGTTGAGATTAAAAGATCATTAAAAGCTCTTAAAAGTGCGGATTCAGTGCTATGAAATGTCTTAAAACCAGATTGGAACACCTCAAGAAAACCATGTGTATCTAAAAAGGATTTGTGATTTAGGACTCCTGGTTTCTCACTGGGTATTAGAAACCCAATGAAACTGCATACAACAGTCACCTGTGAAAGGCAATGTTGAAAGTCCAAATAAGAAGATGTTGCTGAACCTTATTGTCTTCTCTGTTTCATTAGCGTTCCTCTTATTCTCTGAGGGGAGTCTATGTGAACTGTGTGTGGACAGGCTTCACAGCAGCAGTTCGGCAGCGGTGGTGAGGACTCCAGTCTCGCTCAAGGACACTTCAGCAGGACGCAGAGTTGAGATTTCATTTGGGAAATGGAAATGTGGGTTAAATTCTGCTTTCAGCTACATTGGAGCCTCTCAAACTGGAGATTTCCTGAAGTTTAGCATGTCAAGGACAACAAGATCGTTTTTAATGGATGCATGCCTTTGTTTTATGGCTGACATTGAAGAGTGAGAAGAGAAAAAGGAGGATGACAAGCAGCGCACAGGAACTGTTGGTGCTGCAGTCAAATGATACACACCCTAAACCACTAGACTACCGAGATCAGTTATGCTTTAATTATACTTAATGTATATCAGATAGAAGATATTTCTCAACTACAATAAAGCAATACCACATTGAAAGTAAAGGCAATTAAAATTTTCCTTGTGAGAAAGTAAAAGTATTGGCAGCAAAGTATTTAATATACAAGTACTAATTATCAATCAGAATGTTACATTTATCATGTATATTTGTATTATTGGAATAGTATCACTGATTCATCATCATGTAAGCAGCATTTTAATGTTTAATGTTAATGTAATAATGCTAATTATAAAATTAGTTCATAAACTGATTATATGTATACCTAAAAGTTATTCCAGTTATTTAAAAAGTAACAAGTAACAACAGCTGCTTATAAATGTAGTAGAGCAGGGGTTTTCAAAGTATGAGACTGCGGACTCCCCTCAGAGAAAGCTTGGGGAACGCCCCCTTCTGACTCTGATGGGAGCAAAACAGTTCCCAAAAAACTACTGTATCTCTGAACTCTCACACATGTACGCTGTTCTATGCGATCTCCTTTTGATAACTAATGCAATAAGTAATGTAATATTGTTTCATGTCCATTCACTGAGCCTCCCCTGAAACTGTTTGGAGCCGCCCGCCTCCCACTTTGAAAACTCCTGTAGTAAAGTATTTCAGTACCTTAAAATGGAACGCAAGTAAAATTCTTAGTAAATGTACTTAGTTATATTCCAACACTGGTGTCTGCAACGCTTCCAAGTTGTTTTTTGCTATGTATTTGTGGAAGTGCAAAGTAAACATATGATATTGCCTGCAATATTCCCAATGTGGTTTAAGGTCGAGCTGATACCTGGAGGCCCATCAAAACATGTCAGACAAACAGATTTTGGATCTTGTTTTTGAAGACTGCCGGCCTCTGTGTTCTTTTTAAATATTACTAAAGTTGCCGTGCATGGGGGAGGTGATGCACCAACACAACTTTAAGAACAAGGTGTAACTGCCAAGTTATCCACACATAATCAGATAGGAATGCTAGCCAGGACACCTCAGAATGGTCTTTGAGATTTACTTATTTTATCTTAATGTGGCCAAGATCTGAGCGGAAATAACAGAGTAAATAAAACCCAGTATGACTGCACGCACCAGGTCACACTGACTGACAGGTGTTACTGAATCCTTCCATTCTGCAGCTCAGTCAGCGTTCAGTTAGAGCTGGAGTTTAAAAAATGATGACAATGTACAAATAAAAACCTCTACCTTTGAAGAATTGGAAAATTGAGGGGCTCCCAAACACTTGAGCTAGCAGCTATCCAAGCAATGGAAGATTTATATGAAAATCAATAACAGACAAAAGGCAGGAGGTCGTCGTCTGACATTTTTCACATTTTACACAGCAAGTGGTGTCATCTGTTGTGTAACTTAAACGCAACATCCACACCTCACTTACCCAGAATAGTCATCTTAAGTGTGAACACATACTCTTTTTACACTTTTATTTATAGGAGAAATAGTGAGGACACGGAAAAAACCACTAGCACTTCCTGAAAAAGTTAACACGGGCGCTTTAACCTCCATGTGCGAAGTGTGTGCACTCGCAGCTCAGTAAATTCCCTTTCCACGGATAAAGACATAAAAGTTACAGAAGGGGAGAAGGGGAGGGGGGGGGGGGGGGGCGGGAAGGTTTTTGCATGACAG
>NC_060155.1:6201624-6217412 GCF_021292245.1 Micropterus dolomieu | reverse complement strand
GGGGGGGGGGGGGGGGGGGGGAGGCTGGAAGGTTTTTGCATGACAGAGAAGAGACCAAATTTATGCTCTGTGGTGAAGTCCTACTCTAGCTTGTTCACGCTCTCATTATATCTCAAACACAGACATAAATACACACAAGTGGTCACGCATGCTCCAATACTGGCTTACCATTTATCCTAACATGCCTTCAGTCACACCTCCACACACACACACACACACACACACACCCCCTTGTAGGCATATAAAGATATACCTTCTCAGATTTTAGAAGAAAAATGACAGACACAAACAGAGCAACCACACAAACACATTTATAAACACATACAAACACCCTGCAGCACACACAGACATACACGCACATGTGAACAGAAAACACTATAAGCTCCTAATTACAAAGATCTGAAATGTATAATGCACAAAAGAGAAACTATTCCCCTGCTTGGACTAACAGCATGTTGGTGAGTGTGAACCTTAATACTTGATCGTAATAATTCAGCTGTATCAAAGGGCACCTTCGTCCAAAAGCTGCAGTAGAAGTAACATCCTTCTAATGAAATATACTGACTTTAAAACAATTTCTTCTAAGCGGCATGTCTGTCTGAACTGCTCTGTGGTTTTCAGAGATTGAAAGCAGGGATTTCTGACACTTCACATTTTTCTAAAGTGCATGGAAAAGGGAAATATTTTGAAGGCGTCAAAACTCCAGCAGCACTTGTAGTATAAATAACTCTACACTGAGGCCATAAGCAGAAACGTGTTGGTTGAAGGACATTTTCAGAGAATAAAAAAAATTAAGGAAATTATCATCTAGTCATTTTTCATTCTTCACTAGAAGAAAATTTAC
Organism: Micropterus dolomieu; assembly: GCF_021292245.1. Taxonomy (NCBI): domain Eukaryota; kingdom Metazoa; phylum Chordata; class Actinopteri; order Centrarchiformes; family Centrarchidae; genus Micropterus; species Micropterus dolomieu. The sequence continues at coordinate 6,216,568 of NC_060155.1, read as the reverse complement.
CGTATAGCACCGTGTTGGATACATTGTAAAAACATGCACTGTACAGACACGCACCTTGCAGACGGACTGGAACTCCTCATTCTCGTCATCGTAGCAGGCCAGCAGGAAGCCCCCATAGGTGCCTGTTCTCTTGCCTTTTCCCAGGTAGGCTCCAATCACACACAGGTCCACTGTGTCGCCCACCCCCTCCAGGTAGTCCTTCTTCAGCTGAGAGGAGGACATCAGAGATAATATACTGTGTTTGTCATGATTTAGGATATAACCTTATATCATGGCACAATAAACATACGTGATGAGATTAATTATTGGAGCTGAAAAATGCATCTCAATATTAACGAAATGGGACCAGTTATGACTATATATTAATCTTCTTTGCATAAATGAAATGCCAGAGGGCTCAATTCAATGTCATTTATTAACAATGTGAGCTGTCAGAGGTCTAAACTGCTGCCTGAAAATGTTGACAAGCTAATAGTCCTGAAATTGTTTTTGTCCTCCAAAAATCTAATATCCATGTGTGTAAAATGTTTAAACTGATGACAGCTACCAACCAAGGGGTTTGGAAAATTTTACTCTGACAGGTTCGGACATTTGCTCTTTATTTTTATGTGGACTCTTTATGCTTCAGCTTAGCTGTATGATGGCTTTATTTTTCACTGAAAAAAAAAAAAAAAGGTCCCTTTATTTTTATTTAGCTAAATTTGTCAAATCTTTTACCTACAGAGAGGTAAATCAAGAACTACATAGAGTCGGCGTTGCTTAAATGTGTGCTCACTTCTATGCATCTTAAGAGAACAAAGGTTTGTGCTATGTTGGTAAGTGCGTGACCACGTGTACAAACAGTGTTTGTAAAGTGTATGTGAGTTACAACTCTGTCGCACACACCTTGAGCCAGTTATGAGAGCGCTTGGCAATTTCATAGGTGGCATCCTTCTCCAGAGTCTTCACCATTAGGCCCTCGCAGGAGTCTAACACACACACACACACACACACCCCAAACCACAATTACAGTCGTGCAGAAAGAAAATTAACAGATTATATTTCAGATAAATGGAAGGTCTTTGTCTCCTTCTAAGCCAGACAGACACAGACATACAACTCATATACACACACATAAGAAACATGTTGTCGTTTAGTGTCAGACACACACAACAAAAGAAAACTCAATTACACAACTCACAGGTTCTGTCTCTGTTGGACACACACACACACAGGCAAAACACTCAATAACACTACCAACGTACAGGCCAAACAAAGAGACAGTAGGCAAGAAAACAACTACACAACTACTACACACCCCTCACACAATTTACACATGAAGGCAGCTGTCAAGGGCACAAATGAAATGAAACTCGCGTGCAACACACCCACACCCAAAAAGGTTCAATACGCACTGGGACAGCAGGCGAGGAAAGAAGCACACAGTTAGCACGCATACAAAAAGTTCAAGGCAAAAAAAGCAAGAAATTCTGTCTCCGTCTCTTAAAGACACACACACACACACACACACACACACACACCTCGGACAGACTGCTCCAGGAACTCTGCGATGGTGTCGGTGTTGTCGGAGTCGATGGATCGGGCGAACACAAACTCTCCCTCCACCTCTGAGAAGCTTTCTTTCAGCAGAGCCCGACGCCGACACAATGGCTGTCGCACCAGGGACTACACACACACACACACACACACACACCATTACAAATGGCAAAACTGTGTATCATTACAACCATTTCCCCTTCATAGCTTGGAGCCTTGCAATGACAAGGATAAAATGCCATCTCAACTAGCTACCCACACACACACACACACACACACACAGTCACGACAGCTTTGGACACATACAAACACCCACACACACATACACACAGTCTTAAAACAGCAGAACACAAAGTCTTTGTTGCACACAATCACTGTGAGCAGGCTTCCAACCACCTACTGTTTACTGTTACATTTTCAATTTGTGCTTTAAATGAATGAAATGGCCACAAATTCCCCTAAATATCACAAACCATGTCTAACACTTTGCAGAAATGGAAAAGCACCTACATATTCATAAAAGGGAGAAACACAAAATGTTGACAGATGCAGGTTTTTCCAATTAATGATGATGTTGCAAGCCCTGTTTCCTCTTATTCTTTCTTGTAGCAGTACAGAAGCAGCATCAGCGTATTGCTGTCAACAAACGCAATGCGCCTTGGCTTAGTTTTACATCTAGCCGTTGAGCTATCACATCCCTGTTGGTGCACAAGCAGCCAGGGCAGTAGCTGAAGGCTGAAGGATTTTAGAAATGATGAAGTCATGAGTCCAAATTCCTCCAGTGTACTCCAAATATTCGACTATCGCCTTATAAAAGGTATAAAGACATGAGGAAACACATCCAACAGATAGGGAGTAATATTAAAATTTTTTAGGAGTTGTGTTTCTGGCCTCCTGGCAAATGCAAGTCAATTCTCTTATGTAGCTCTGGTTTGGTGACGCCCAGCCACCGAGGAAAGCACTGAACGTTATTTGAAGCACAACAAAATTATTAACACACACTGATGCGTGATATAAAAAGAAGATGTAGTCAAAGTACAGTAGACTGGATGTGCTGATCTGAGAGATGTGAATGTCATGCAATTGACGCTTTTCTGGAAAGCTGACAAGCACTAAACTATTTCAGCCAGGAAAGCGATTTTATTTTAATTACTCCACCCCCCCACCCAAAAAAAACGTTTTGGTTCCTTTTCTGAAAATGATTACAAATCAGCATAAAAAAACCCAACGTGAATCATAAGTGTTTAATGGCAGCATGCAACTCCTCCTCTGGTCTATAAATCTTGCAAATTCCCAAAAATAGAGAGAGAAATAGAACCAAGGACATGACCTTGGTTCTATTTCTCTTTTAGTCCTGCTAGCAGCCCCTGATGGTTGGCTGGGTGTTGGCACACAGGGTTCTGTGTGGGAGAGCATGAAGAGCCATTCCCAGGCCAACAATAGAGTTAGTAGTGACAAGGACTGCAGTGCACAAGGAACTGTAAAGTCACAATTTGTAAAAGGGAGAAATAATCAAATTAAAAATGTATTAATTGATTAATTAATTAATAAAAAGGGCATAAGCCAAAAAAAGGTCAGAAAGTATGTGAGTACAGAGACAAATTAATTCATAACATTTGCATAAACGCCATATTAGGGGGGAGCTGCAATGAAATGGCACAACTTAAAGAGTAAGTGATGCTCTTTTAATTCTGTAATTTTGTTTCAGTCCACTTGGGAAAACTAGCATAGCGTTGGCTGATGCAAACATTCACTGATTTGCATTTTCTTTGGCCGACTTGCAGGAAAGCAGCTTAAAAACTGTATATTATTTGGATGGAATCATGCACACTCTCAATCCCACACTCAGTCACAATTACCACCCACATCACACACACACACACACAGACAGTATGACACAATCTGAAAAATCCACCGACTCTCTCATACACACAGACTCGGAGACGGTCTCAGACAAGACACACACACTCAGACACACTCCGCAGGAATTACAATGAGCGGTACAATCATTATGTAGTTACGGCCTCCAGTAGCACCATCATTGGCATTCAGGGACGTTGTTGGCATCTCAGTGGGGCGACGAGCATGTGGGCACGCTCACAAACAATAAACACGCACACACGCCGGTTTTAAATGACAACGGGAGCATAGAGAGAGCTCTCTGGGTAATATTTTCCTCATCAGCACCAGGTCTTACCTCGCCGTTGAGATAGAGGAGGTCAAAGGCGTACACACACACTTGGACTTTGATCTCTGAGGCTTCCACGTCCTGCAGGGAAGCATCAACATACACACACAAATACATTTTAATATTTTTCCCTCGACAAAAATATGCAAATAGACGCATCTTATTCACAAATCGCTACATCCAACCTTGGGACTTGTTACAAAGAGCTCTTTGATTTCTCTCCTGTTCATCTTAACCACCCCGCCTCCCCTTTATCATTAAACAGCATCGCACCTTCTCACTGTCTTCACTCCTCGCTTCCTGCTCCTCAACTTTCTTCACTCACCTCTTCGAACCGCCGACCTTCCGATTAACAGGCAACCCGCTCTACCTCCTGAGCCCAAGTGCGGTGCCCATTCAAAACGTGCCAGTGAGCCTTCGGTATTGCTGCTTACAGCTTTTTTCAATATCATTGCACTGCAGAGCTGGTAAGCCCAACAGTTCTAGTAAAGCGGTAAGATCCCAATTTTTTTATATAACTCATCTGTTTAAATTATATTAAAAGGTATAGTTATGCGGCATTCAGACCAACTGCGAATTTTCGCCTCGCGACGCTTTCCTCGCGTGAGTACATTCGCTGCAAGTGTTCACACATTTTAACGCGATAACGTGAATAAACACAACTCGCCATTACTACTGTATGAACCCAAAGTAAACATTTTGCTGTGATTCAATAGTAATAAACAGATTAAACTGATGCCGAAATAACTACAACATGATGCAGATTTGTTAAACATATGAATTCATGCTTTGTCAGGTCTGTCAGCAAGACAGCAGGACAACAACTTCTAAAATGTTTGTTTTCTGAATGGAGTTTGGATCGATCAGGGCTATGCTATGCTAACTTGGTCACAGTAAAGTACAATGATAGCTGGAATAAAGTTACAGACACATGTTTTCTGAACTCAACAGGTAGTTCAACCTCCTCGCTTTCTTTTCTCCCAGCAATGTCCAGTTTTGTCCGGTTTTTATATAAATATGAAATCGTAGTCCGACAGAGCTAACGAAGCTAACAACAACACTGGAACCGGATGTGCACAGAAGCTAGCTGCTGAGAAGCTTGAGTGAAGATAAATCAACGTTGAAATCCCAAAAACTAAAGTAAAAAGCTAATTTAATAAAAGCAGTTAACTCCGAGCTCCTCCCGCGAGTAAACGGCGTAGTTGTTAGAGCAGAATCCAACCGACGACGGGTGTTTATTTGTCCAATGGTTGCAGCGCTGCTCCCTGCTCCAAGTTTAGCAGCTCTCAGCCGGCCTGCAGATCTTCCATCCCCCGCTCTGCCTGGCCCTCTCCAAACATCGCTCTGAAGCCGTTGGTGACGTACGGACAATCTCAACACTCAGCATCATGAGACTTTCTTCGCATTGCCGGCACCGCCCGACAGGAAAATGAGGCTCTACGCGTCTTTGCATTGACTTTGTATGTAAACTCACCGCCCCGAACGCTCGCTTCGCTTTTGGTCTGAAAGCACCATTACGCATAATTAAGGGATGGTTGATTTGAGTGACAGTTGGGTGCCCTCTCTGGTGCCCCGGCTCATAGACAGTATTTTACTGGACGAAGCCACCCCGCTGATTTCAATGGAGAGCAGTGAAGCCAGTTTTGGACCAATGAAATACTATTACAGGGTTACTTCCTGCTGGCACCAGTCTACTGCGCATGATAGCGCAGCATAACCGTGGTTTAATGACTTGGAGCAACGGCAGAAAAACCGTAATTCTGGTAGATGCATAGCTGCGCCAACAAAAAGTCTCACGGCTCAGTGCGTTTGTCTGACTCTAATCGTCACCGTTTAATCAGCCCACCTACAGGGCTCACCTGCCAAACACCAACACAGCGTCACGATGGCCGAATAAAAAATAAATAAATAAAACTAGAGTTTATAATGTAAGCAATACGGTTACATCTCATGTACGACGGGATGTCACAGGGTTTTGACGTCCTTTTTGGGTCTACTTCAACTGTGGCTTACCCCCTTGGCCTGGCTTTATTCGGCCCACCTCAGCTCCACCTCTTTGCCCATATTTGGATTAGCCAGAGTCAGGCACTACCAAGATCTCGACGGCTGAAGCCGCCCACACTGAACTTCAAAAACATATGGCTGGTGATGTGATGTTTTATAATCTATGTTTTAGACACAGCATAGTTACAAAAGTTTTAGAAATGTTTACTGAGGTGTTCTCAAAACATAAGCCACACCTAAATTATTAATAATTGTTATTTCTGCCTATTTGCAAAATGCTGTTTAAACTGAATGTAGAACATAGACACACTACATTAAAAGCTAAATATACTATTGTTTCATGTATTAAAAATGAATTCATGCTCAAGCTAGCCAGCTAAGTTACATCTGGTTCCCAGGACGTTACAAAGGATAGGATGACATTTTTCTCTGAAGGTAGCTAGCTAACATTAGCTTAATAACATTAAGTTGACTACTGCATAGGGCAGGGGTCGGCAAATAAGTCCAAGCCGTTATATGCCGGGCCAGAACAAATCGTATGAATTCCTGTGCTTGTTTAGCTCAGTCGGTGCTGTGCGGGATTACCGATGTGTAGGTTGTGAGATCGATTCCATCTTATTGCGGATATTTCTTTCTCCCTTGTTAAACAAATTGAATAAAAGGACACTTTTGCACAGGCTCACATAAAGCATGTGCTGCAGTGTGTGCCATTCGGCCTTTGATCTGCATTCATAAACCTATTACACATTCACTGACGGCTTTTTCAGGTGTGTCAAGCAAGCCAGAGACTCTTTAATGTCCTTCAGAACTCTTCAAGGTAAAAGCTCTTAATAAACTCGACATGAAGCATTGCTGCAAAATGCGTTCTTGAGCTTTTATTTTAGAGGCACAATCACTTAAGAGGAAGTAGTTATGTGAGTAACTGTTGCTGTCATGACTGAGATCTATTTCAGCACTATGGAAGATTTTATTGGACTTTAATATTTATAGCCCACAGAAAACAATCCACAAATGTGTACTATGATGCGCAAATATTTCACTATCTACAAATATAAATTCCACAAATGCATAAAAAGGAAGTCACAAATGTAATGTGACCTGCAAATTGACAGGAAATGATACGCAAATGTGCAAAAACTGTGTATAAAAATAGATCCACAAATGCGTAAATAACACTTTGTAAGTGAAATTAAAATATGCGTATACAGAGTAATTTGTATATATTAGCAAATTGCACTGTATTTTTGTGGATATGATTTTACACAACACAAATGTAAAAATATATGTTTTGGGTAGGGAGATATTTGTGTATTTGTTTTTTTATTTTTATTTTTTTTACAGGTCTCCACAGTACACATTGGACAAAACTCCACAAATGTGTAAAAAGGAAGTTACAAATGTAACATCACCCACATGAAAACAAATGAAAAATCTGCAAATGTGCAAAAACTGTTGTGTGTAGAAGTCACTCTGTATTTTTGTGGATATGATTTTACACATCACAAATGTAAAAATACATGTAGTAATACATTAGTGAAATATCTGCGCATCATAGTACACATTTGTGGATTGTTTTCTGTGTACAGCACCAGCCGTTATCAATTTATATATTTTTTATTTTTATGCTATCAAAGCAATCTGGCTGCGGGCCAGATATCATTGCTGGCGGGCCGGTTCTGGCCCGCAGACCGCCTATTGCCGACCACTGGCATAGGGTTATCAAAACGTTAACATTAAAAACTCACATTAGCCGTCGCCAAATTTCACACTAGACACTGTACTTTCTTGGGTCTTTAGCAATACATCTGCCCATTTTGAAGTCGGATAAACAGTTGGCGAGAAAATCGAAAAAACAGAGATATTCCTTTATAGTTAGAGTTAGTCTGTGTATAAAGTCTCTCCTTTCTAGTTACAAGATGATTTCTAGCTTCAAAATGAACAATACACGTGTTTTGGTCAGTATAATTAATGTAAACTAAAGGCTGAAATAACTCAAACTACTATCTACCTTTTGCTACATAACAGTTACACCTGGCAGTTGTTTGTTCCTAGCAGGAAGCTTCCGGTCAGACCTGAGTCAAACGCGAAGTCCCTTAAACCTGCATTCTATCATACGGCCTCAGTAAACACGTTCCTAAGTGTTCCTAAGAGTTTATGGTCTCAATCGCTAGTTTCAAGTCTTCTTCAATACAGCATTGATGTTCATTTAGTAAATTTTGGTCCCATTTAGAGGAAAATAGACCATAAAGCAGAGTATGCTTCAGGCCGGGATTATCTGTGATTGACAAGTCGTTACAATGGCAACCTGTCAATCAGGCTAGAGTGACTCGTACCCACGGCACTGTGTAAATTTAAGCAGCGCCGTTAAAAATTTTTTATTAGGAGTCGGCTGTTCGCTTTCCCTGGTGAGTGTGTTTAGTTTTAAGCCTGTTGTTCGCTAGACAAAGTTATCAGCCCAGTTAAAATAACAATTAACATGAATTACAGATGAACTTAGCTAAGCAAGCTAGCTAGCTCCACACACTGCCTTTAGCTCCACCGCCTCGTCCAAATATGGTCACGTCCGGTGCCGCTGGTTACAATAAGTCAACACGGTGGCGGCCTATCAGCCAAAATCCAGGATTCATAACGGCAGTCCACAAACCAACGAGTGACGTCGCAATGACTACGTCCACTTCTTATATACAGTCTATGGTTGGGTCTTAATACCGATATAAGTAGTAGTTTTTGTGGAGCAACCTGTTTGAACTTAATGGTGTGTAAATCTCCACTTGGTAAACACTTGCGTTATAATTGTGCTAATTATGAAAATACAAAGAGCAGCTCAGACTGGCTCCAAATGGTCATCTTCTCTAAACTTTGATGATATTCCAAACTTTTATGACTAGTGACCAAGATCAATAATGTGACTAGTGACCATGTGATCAGTAATACAAAATGAAATGTGTCTACAATAAAAACACTGCAGTCTTTAAACCTGAAAGATGTCTCTCCTGATTAATCCCTCGTCTCCTTCATTCTCCTTCTCACACCCTCATTTCTTTTCCCCTCCGCCCATTAATGATGTTTAATTAGTCCATATCGGGTTTCATTCTCCTCATCTGAAATATGTAATTTTAGCAAGAACGCTTGTGGTAATAAAACAGTGGAGATATTGTTACACAATGCCAGAAGGGCAGTACAATCAGTTTGTGCATCAAACCATCATTACAAATAATCATGATTCCATAGTGGTGGTAACAGTATCTAGCAAAAAATCATCAGGATAATCATTTTCAGCCACTTTCATCATCATGTTCCCCATATTTGCACTCTCATTTCCCCTTTCCTAATTTAAAAAGATGTCATCGTGCATACAAAAAGACAAGGTAAAGGGAGCCGTTTCACTCTAATGTGATTGGCGTAGTGGAAAGAAGCAGTTATTCTGATCAAAACTGAAAAAACACCCCCCTGACATTTGCAATCTCACTCCCCCTCCTCTCTCCTCGATCTATTTGACTCTTCTGTGTCCAACTTATCAATTCTCCTCCTCTTTCTGTCTGCTCTTTCTCCGTCCATCTCCCTCCGTCTGCTGGATCATTTCACTCTATTATCTACCTCTCCTCCACCTTCTGGTCTTTTCTCAGTCTCTTCAACCCTTTGACTTCTTTTTTTTGCTCCCCCTTCTCTCATTATCTTCCATTTTCTCCCTTTTTTAACACCCCAAGCATTTCATTCATCCTTCTCCTATGTTATTATGTTCCTTTTCGTCCATACCTTTCTCTTGCGGGTGGTGAGGACCTGGAAGGGCTGAATCTGTTTCTTTTCACGATCCCAGGCCACCGCCTCTGCGTCCAGGACACAGGACACCACAGAGTCATTCTTCACCTTTTGAAGAAATAATGAATAAAGAGATGAGATTATATTCAGTAGAGCTATGAGGAGGGCTTTTCAACATAACAAAAGCCAGATGACATTATTTACCAATCTGCATGTAAGCAACATCTGCTGTAGCAATCAGAGGACTGTCTGGAAGTTTCACTGAAGTAAATATAACAAACTTGGAGATTTAAAAAATCGGTACAAAACTTTTTAAAAGGCATGGATACAGTCAATCAAATTGAAGACGTGTTCAGGCTGTTTCATGACCTGCAGCTGCCCCTAATTTGTTGCCAAATGCTTTGGAAGTCAACGCATTAATATTTTTCCTCTACACTCTGTTCTTTGCTACTCTTGAGCAGCCATGTCTGTTGGTGCCGTCGCTTCTACTCAACCAGTTACCAAAGTGTAAAACATACCACCCCCCCCCCCCAACCCCCCCCCCCCCCCCCCCCCCCCCCCCCCTTTAGGTAGGATGCCCACGTTGTGCCAACAGCCAAATGCTTCACTAGAGACATTATGCAGTTTGCTTCTCAGTTTGTTTTTTAATTTCCGCATTAACTAAAAAGCTTTGGCAGCTGATAAATATTTCCCTGTGCAGGAAAAACACTGACAGGGTTTAGGCTGGGGATAAACCATTTATTAGCCGATTATATTGACCATCACCGCTGATTTTCAAGATCAGAGTGGCTGCTAATTATCTGAGCCACCAAATCCTGTGTGTGAAGCTAAGGGGGTGTTAATATCTTGCGTCCCGGTCAATTTGGGGCCACAAGGATGTTATAAATTCACAACTTGAAACAGATTGACAAAAGATCAGCGAGGTGATCAGAGGGAGCCGGTCAGATTTAAGCGCAAGAAGCACATCTGAGACAACAGGTTGTTTGGAAACAGTCAAATATATCAGACATAACTAGTTATATTCATAAGGTCATTAGGCTAAGTAATACAATCATTACTAATTAATGTATTAATATTAATATTAATGTGTTAAAGTATTAATATTAATTCATAATTACAAGCATTAAGGCACTATGGTAGCTTCGGCAAAATGAGTTTTCCCTCATCAGTATGCAAAATAATGCAGCAAGGTGCTGTAAAATCTAATCAGACCATCTCCTCTATGCAGGGACTGTGTGTTAATGTGAAGTTTCACTCAGGCATTGTTAATTTGTTGTGTTCATTAGAAAGTGTTGACACACACAGACGCAGCCATGACAAAATAATGTCAGGACTAAGGATACAAATTTAAGCAATTTCTTTAATCAGCTGTCTGCCACGTTAATGATCAGCAATCGATTTCCTCCATGAAAGCTTCATTTGAACAACTGACATGGGCTATTTTTACAGCGCAGTCATTGTAAATGAAATGTCATTAATTAAGAGTCCCACATTAAATAAACACAAGGAAACAGTTTCATGATGAATGAAATGATGTCATCACTTAAAAAGGGTGCAGTTTTCTCACAACATGCAAATGAAGCACAAACACCCAGACTTTTGACTCTGTCCAACTGTTTCACACAAAATCTTACACTTTCGACAGAAGTGATGGTGACAAAAAAGGAGAAGAGTAAAAAAGAAAAAAAAAATGCAAGGGGAAGGGAGAGGAGCAAGAGAGAAAAGACAGCAAAAACAGTGAAAGAAAAGGTTTTAAAAAGGAAGAGTTGTGTGGAAAAAGAGAACGACAAATGATGAGATGGTAGAGGGGATAAAGAGAAAGAAAAAACAAACAAAAAAAAAAAAAAAAAAAAAGACAGCAGTCAGGAGCATCCGCAGGCAATGAAGAAGAACAGCGAGAGCAAATATGTATGGAGTGTAGAGGGAGAGAGGGGAACGGTCTATGAGGCAGAGAGACAGACCAAAAAGGTAAAATTGCAGACAGGCTGTATCAAAGCGCGAGACAGGAATGAATAAGACAAGAGTGAGAAGAGAGGAGAAGAAAAGGTGAAGAGTGCAGGGAGTAGTGAGGGACCCAACAGTTATCATCAAGAAGTAATGAGGAAGAAAGAAGATTGAGATGATTAGACAGAGAGCCATCTGAAACAGACAGGTGGACAGAGAGAGCAATAAGGTGAGAGTGCAAGACAAAGAGCTGTGTTGCTTTTAAAGTTCTGAAAAGAAAAGGAGCAAAAAACAGAGGAATGAAAAAAATCAGTGTGAGAGAAACGTTAGAGGGCAGATATGTGAAATGCTGAGACACAGTGTAAGAGAGATAGAACAGGAGGGGTGGGTAGCACTAAAAAAGTAAACTTTTTGCATGCTGCTTTGACCCAATACTTTTCCTCAATGGGGGAAAGGTGGGGGTGTGTGTGTGTGGTGGGGGGCTGAGTCCTGAGCCTTGAGCAACCACAACCATTCAAGTCATGCTGGTACAGAGCTATTTGTTTTCCACAGGGCAGCAAGGCAAGGTAAAAGAAGCTTTTTACCTTGATGCGTTGGGAGGCGTGCTGGTTCACACAAGCATGAACATCTCTAAAATCTCACTATGGCCATGTTTCTTCTTTTACTATTCCTCCCATCAAAATTTCAAACTCATCCACGGAGCAAATGTTTGTTGTTAATTACATATCTTTTAGTGATGCCTGACTTTTTTTTTTTTTTTTTTCAACCATGGAAACGCTAACAAAGTTAACTTGATGACAAATGCGTTGCACTTCTTATGGCTATTTCATAATAAAAGAAATATTTCTCTTTAGTATTTTAGGGGCATCATTATACCTTAATTGGAAAGATGACAGAAGAAATGAAAAGACGGAAAGAAGGAGAGTGACATGCAACAAAAGCGTGAAGCAGGAAATGTTCAGTTTGTAGTATTAATACTTTCCTTCAGCTCTGCTAGTGCTGTAACAAGCGATCAGTAAACAAAAAAATAAGGATGATCTCTATATGAAAAGGAAATTAATCTAAACTACAAAAGAACTGACAGACATTAAACACACTGCTTTCACTCAGGTCGCAACATAGCCACACACATGCTGGGCCAAATCCCTGCTGTGGGGCCACAGCGGGAAGATGAAAGCAAAACTGCCTACACGGATCCCCATGACCACCAGTTGCATGTTTGTTGCTTTCCTTCAACCTGTGCATTCTTCTTCTTCTCATCTTTACCTAATTTTGAAAGTGAGGAAATAGTCACCAGTTACCTCGTGCCATCAGTGTTGATTCATGAAAACCCTGACACAGTGAGATGAACTATTTCCCAAACAACCATCACCTGACTGCAGATATGAACACGCAGACTGATGGAAATGAGAAAATGCATGCCCTTGTATTTCCTTTTAAAAAACTATGTACGTGCTTCTCCACATGCAAACCTTGGCCCTTTTGTCAATCCATTAGTTAAAAATAAAATGCAACTAAATGATCGAGACGTGAGGTAATTCTTTCACTTTGTCGTCATCACTGGAGTGCTGCCTTGTTTTGAGAAACACATTGCAGTTATTTTTCGAAGCAGAACACCAAGTTAAACTCAGTGCAATGATTTCTTCTTATAAACTCCAGTTATAAAGTACGTCTCAATCAACTGTAGCATTGGGACCCATTAGTGAAACTCTCAGATTCAATAACTTGCTCTGATTAGTACAGACCAGATGGGAATTTCTTTAAATATTACCGACGTTTCAATAGTGGCTGTGTACTCGACAGAGTCTTGAAAGCAACAACAGTGAATGAGATAGGCAAGAGTGGAAAGAGCAAACTGATACAGCTTTATTTATTTGGTGCCTCATTGCGGTTCCTAAATAAAGCAGAAAAACACACTCAGCGGGAGACGAGGTAGTGAGTGCACTCTGATAACCCCAGGCCAACTGCCAAAACTTAAGGTACTGGTGATCACTGGTGGTCTCCCCACGCAAGCAGAAACCCGCTAATTTGGCAAGCCTATCCACAGCTGCAATTTATTATTTAAACAACCAGTGTTTTCAACATTTATTACAGAGATAAAGTTTCATGACAAGCTGGTTTAAAGTTTCCATCCTGGTAAACACCCCTCTAAATTTATAAAATGAAATTTAAAGGCCAGTGGTAGCTCCTGATGACTGGAGGGAAACTAGAGGACAAAAGGAGAGTAAAATGACAAGTAAAGGAACAAATAAACTCAGAAGCAGGGCGTCAAACACAGACTGACACAGTCGGCGAGGAAAAGTGGGCACACGGAAACTAGACAGACGAGTGATAGGCTGAGAAAAAATGTCAAAATGAAAGACAGAGTGAGTGAGATAAATGTGTGCAGTTGTTATTCGCACCACTGTAAAAGCGCTCATTTCACAATCACAGCTCAGACCGACTCTCCTCTCTCCCAGGAGCTCAGCTTCAGCGCTCTGTGTTTGTTCGAGGGTTTTACCTTGGGAATGCGAGAGATGATATCAGGGTATTTGCTGGTGTTGTCTTCCTGGTTGCGGCTGAATATTCGAACCTCGCCACTCTCCAGAATGTGAATCTGTGGGGGGAAATAAAAACAAACACGATAGATGAAATGGAAACAAAATCTAAAATGAATTTACTTTAAACTGGTCAAAGTTCATACAACGTAAGTGAAAGCTAACACAATAGATGGATGTGTGAATAATGCATGTAGTGAAGAACGACAAGGGACTCGGGAAATCTGACAGCAACGTCACTGTGATAGATAGATAAGGCAGATCACAAGGTCGTAGGTTCTTTCTGTGACTTGGCCAAGAGACACGGAAGACTACAAGTTGCATCCCGAACAATCAAAGTTCGCCGTCTTTCATGACTTGCGTGAGGTACATAGATAAATTAAGAGTTGTTTCTGTATGTAAATGTTTTCACTGGCCACTGAATCAATGTGAACCATATAAACCACAATGGTTGTCGCTAACTCGTAAGTCATATGTTTTCTCCGGCTATTCCTTTCCTTGTATGTTTGTTTCCTTTTTTTTTTTATCATTTGCCCTTTCTTAACATCGACTTTAGCCAACTACCATGTGATTTACAGTGTTCTTATTTTTTGATGAATGTGTACAGGAAACATCTATCTTGTGCACAATATTTCTTACGCCCTACACTACTTTGTACATGTTAACGTTACACGATATGTTGTTTTAAAGCATTTTTAAAATGGTGTTTTTAACATGTGGCCACAGACAACAAATGCTTATTTACAGTTATTTTTTCTACTGATCAATCAGCATCGTCGCTGATAAATAAAGTCATAAAATAGAAAGAAACCCACAAAATCATTTACTTGACTTATTAGATGCAAACTTCAATGAATATAGAAGGTTATCTTGATTAATCAAATGCCTCACATGCAGATAAAGACTTTCACATGGCTATTCACAAAATCTGAACACACACACACACACACACACACACACACACACACACACACAC
>NC_060155.1:6199021-6201524 GCF_021292245.1 Micropterus dolomieu | reverse complement strand
TTTCCTTTTTTTTTTTATCATTTGCCCTTTCTTAACATCGACTTTAGCCAACTACCATGTGATTTACAGTGTTCTTATTTTTTGATGAATGTGTACAGGATTGTTCTATCTTGTGCACAATATTTCTTACGCCCTACACTACTTTGTACATGTTAACGTTACACGATATGTTGTTTTAAAGCATTTTTAAAATGGTGTTTTTAACATGTGGCCACAGACAACAAATGCTTATTTACAGTTATTTTTTCTACTGATCAATCAGCATCGTCGCTGATAAATAAAGTCATAAAATAGAAAGAAACCCACAAAATCATTTACTTGACTTATTAGATGCAAACTTCAATGAATATAGAAGGTTATCTTGATTAATCAAATGCCTCACATGCAGATAAAGACTTTCACATGGCTATTCACAAAATCTGAACACACACACACACACACACACACACACACACACACACACACACACACACACACACACACACAGTGTTTAACTGAGTGGTGAATCATGAGTCCCTCTACTGGCTGTTTGAGGTAATGGCCACTGCAGTGACACCAGAAAGAGAGAGAGAGAGAAAGAGTAGGAAGAGGAGGACGTCATGGGGCTTGCTCACCCTGTCTCCATCCTCTCTCTCTCCCTGTTTCTGTTTCTCTCTTTCTGCTCATCTCTCTTCTTCTCAATTCAGCTCAGTTCAAAGGCACTTTATTGGCATGACTGTCCAAAATTAACAATACAGCTGGAGGGGTTTACATTACAATCTCTCTCTTGCTGGGTCTCTTTATGACTCTCTCTCGAAATTTCCCCAGCCCCACTGCTGTCACCAGTTGTGTCTTCGTGTTCGTCTCCCTCTCCCCCTTTTATGTGTCTCGCCTTCACTGTCTCAAGCCTCTTTCCCCCCCTTCTACCTCCCACCACCCCTCCTCCTTCTCTCTGGTCCACAGCGGCAGAAGTAGCGTGCTCTGCCTACAGGCCCAGGGCAAAAGCAGCACTACTGTTTATCTTAAAAAGAATAGGCACACGCGCACACACACACACACACAGTACAAAAACACCATCCATGTGAGCACACAGTCAAGTAAGCACACATCGAGTCACAAAACAGCAATACCTCATACTCAAAGAAACAGCCGAAAGGTATATGCATCCAAAATTCAGCAGGCATATGTTCGGTGCCAAACGCCAGAAAAACAAACAGTTGCACTCCGTCACTTCGCAATCGACATGAACACAAAAACACACCTGTGCACGCTCTCCGTCGTATTTGTACTCGCAGGTGAACGCAGCCTCGTCAAACCTCTTCATCACCTCGCCGACACCCTTGGTGGGGTGAGCCAACATGGGTCTCAGCGGCACACCTGTGAGAAGAAAGGTGGTGAGACAATTGGAGAAAGTAAAAGGCTAAAAGCAGCGGGAGATCCATGCATTTCATAAATTACAAATAGTTGGGAAACCAATTGTGAGTTCGCCCAGGAGAAGTTTTCTTCATCTGCAACTTTCTGGCACGTGCTGGGAGGAGGAGGGGCGAGGCTGTCGCTAACAGGCTGTCTATCAGAGCGAGGCAGATCTCGGATCAGTTCGCAAAAAAAATAAGTGAAATCAAGGACACATTCCCACATGACACATCAGCATCACACCCACAACTGTTTCTGTGACAAAACCACAGTTCAAACTAGTTTGTTTCTATTTTCATTTGGCTGTAATACTAAAGTTCCCTGACTCACTCACATCCCCTTGGGCTATGCTGCTAAGTTAAGCTTCAAAAGCAGCAGAGGAGTGATATAATGAAATATACCAAACAAAATCCTTTAATTGCAGCTTACAGAGCACAGAGCACAGAGCCAGATATGACAGGACACTAACAATTTGTCCAAACTGGCTGGTGCTATACAGAAAATTCACCAGCTTTAACTATCATGCATTTTAGAAAAGAACAGCCCTCTGAATAACGATTGTTTACCTGCCAAAATTGCTGCTAGATTTATCTAACTGACCAACAAGGGCCAATTCAGTTTCCCAATTTAGTAGCGTTCAGATGGCAGCTGGTATTTACTTCCAACCTTGGCGCCAAGGCTCCTTATCACAAATAGCTTGACAACAGTGTAATTGGGAGCTAATCCTCAGTTTAATGGTATCTTTCTGTGATAAATGACTCAACTAAAATAACTGACTCACCTCCACTGAACAGATCAATAAACACACACCAGTCACTGTTTTGGAACTTATAGCCTTCCTACATCCTGATTGGCTGCTTACCTGGAGTGAGCTTGCAGTGATTGGGTAGCTGGTCTATGCCCTCTTTTAGCAGAACAGGAATAAGGACGTCGTAATTGGGCATCTCGCTGGACGGGAGAGAGCGTGGGGAGTGAGTGGGAGACGAGGCAGGTTGTTTTTGAAGAAAAACAAAGAAAAAAAATCAATATCATCCAAAATGAAAGTGAGCAGAATGAGTGAGAGAGAATGAGGGATAGGACTTAGGTGGGGGGGGGGGGGGGGGGGGTTAGG
>NC_060155.1:6191694-6194194 GCF_021292245.1 Micropterus dolomieu | reverse complement strand
AAAAAGTCTGAGAGGAAACATGTTGCATTAAATTTTAGAGATGGTTTAAGTAGAAGCAGTACACTCCACCCATCGCAGCAGGTTAAAAATGCACACAGGACATGACTGCGCAAACTAGTTGACCTGAGTGTAAGCAGAATGACTTTCACCGTGGCCTTGATGTAAAATTCTATGATTTTTCCATGACTTGCCCTGCTCTGAAATTTTTATTTCCTCTGAGCTTCTTCATGTTTGACTCTGGAAGGCTGCACAGAGAAAAAACAGGCTGGTTTCAGCTACACTTTGGTTTAGAGGTGAGAAAAATAAACAATTCACCAACAATTGTCATCACAGTTGGGTGAAAACCTTTTATCTGGAATCCTGGTGACGGTCTCAGAATTTATCAGTTTGGGGCATTTTTGCTTTTATTTGACTGTCATAGGTAAAAAACAAAACACGAGAACAAGATGGCGATGACACGCAACAATAGTTTATCCACATTTGCACCACAAACTTTGGATAAATCAGATAAATTGAGACAATTCATGATAATCAATCAAGGGGCATCCTGTTGGCATAACGGTCTGTGATTGCTGTATTTACTTTAGGATCGCAATCTTCTCTAAAGAATGAAATGAAATAACCACTAATGCTGATGAAATTCTTTCAAAAAATATTGTCAAGCTAAAACAAGTTTTTATTTCTATTTTCCCAAAAACTGTCAATAGCTGTGTTTTTGCCGAACAGCAACAATACGCAAAATAAGCAGAGACGAGCGATGAAACAATTACCCGATCAGTCAGTGGACATAAAATGAATTGGCAACTATTTTGATAAGTGATTAATAGTTTGAGTAATTTTTAAGGAAAAAATGCCAAACATTCTCTGTTTCCATATTAATCGAGATTATTTCTAAACCTGCAAATAACATTGTGTCTTGTTTTGTTGCTCGCTCATTATTGGCCCAATTTCAAAAAATGTTGTCCTAATTAGTCAAATGGCTACACAAACATGGGGGAAATGGTCCAGGTTGATAAATACAGAACCTAACCTTTAACATCCTCAGGTACTCCCTGACTTCCCCAAAAATCTCAATACTTCACCACAATATTTCAAAAACAGCCACTGGGAACCATAGGTTAGGGAAATACCTTTAAGACTTTGGGCTATTGTTTCTGCATAAGGTCGTTGAGATAAAAGGTGAGCAGGCTGAGAAAAAGTGGCCTGGACTTACTTTTGGCCCTGCTTCCAGCAGGCGTGGTCCACAGGATGGTAGTTGGCCCTGGATGGATCGTAGTCTGTTTGTCCCGACGTTGAATCACTGTGGAAGAACACAACGAGGAAAACAGCAAATTAAGAGTCTAAGCTAAATAATGGTGGCAGCTGTTACAGTCAGCGAAGCAAACTCAGATCTCTTTGTAGACAGAAAGTCATGCACACTATTATCATAACAATGAGATACTTAGAAAATATCTTCCAAAACACTCTTTACATTTCAAAGCTTCACTGGTTACTTCACACTGGAAGAAGTTGAACTTCAGGCAAAGTTCACCTTTAAAGAAATACCTACTTATTAAGAAAAAGAGCGTTTCCCATATCAGCAATGTTATGTCATAATTTATTCTTGCAAAAGAAAAAAACTTTGATTAGGATGATTAAAAAGGTAGGATTTTGTGTGTTAGGTTTTTCTTTTCCCCGCATCACACAAGGCACAAAAAATCTAGAGTCAAACATTATCATTCATTAGAAGGAGAGGATACTATAATTGAACTTTCTTTTGGAAGCAATGCTGTCATTCACACACTGTCTCACACACAGCAGTGATAAAAAATAAATAGTTAGGAGGATGAAAAATGTATTTCCTCATTTTTGCAGCTAAAAATATCTTGTGGCTGGAATAGTTAACATGATTTCAAAATGACAAAGCAGTAATACCCTGCTGCTGCTGCAACTGTGACAAAAGCATTAAGAGTCACTTAATGTGAGGGTATAGTAGTAATAATACTAATTAAAGCTGCAAGCAGCGTTGGGCGGGCCCTCGCACTTGTAAGCGCGTCCGCGCGTGAGCCGGCCGAGTAGCACATTCTGGAGCTCTGCCGGTGCGGCTGTGAATTTCCTACGCGGTTCCGACGCCGCATGAATGTGCTATATGTCACTTCCTGAGTCCCCTATGTGGAGCTACATAGCACTTGCCGCTATGAATATAAATCGGTATTGACGTGTAGATGTCTGCGGGGTGGGAGAGTTATCAAGCACGTAAAGTTTGTTTCAGATGTGAACATGTACACTGAACAATAATGTACCCAAACAATAAAATAAATTCCTTTTATATTTCCCTGCCTTGTTGTTTATGTGTACATACAGAGGAAGAATGTGAGAACAGCACACATTTCATCGTTACTGTGTGTTAGAGCATGGGAGAACAGTGGATACTTTTAATACAGCCCACACCCCTAATACTGTGTAACTATAACAAGTAGAGAACAGAAGAAAAAGATGTTCTTTCTTTACAACTGTCTGC
>NC_060155.1:6182034-6191594 GCF_021292245.1 Micropterus dolomieu | reverse complement strand
CGTCAATGCCTTTAGAAGGCACAGCAGAAATTTGACGTCGATCCGACTAAATCCCTAGGAGGAGTTCGTTAAAGTACGAAGTGTGTAAATCATCCAAAAATGGCCATAAAATTCAAAATGGCCGACTTCCTGTTGACTTTAGGCTATGGGTTCTTGAGGCTTTTTTGTGCGTCTTGATACGATACATGTCCCCAGAAAATTTCGTACATGTAGGTTGAACGTGAACGAGGGGCTAATCATTTCCAATTTTCAAGGTGGCGCTAGCGAGTCATTTTGCCACGCCCATGTGCGAAACTTGTAGAATACGAAATTTTTCACCGGTTCTGACATGTTTGCAAATTTTGGTGAGTTTTCGAGTATGTTTAGGCCATGTCATTTGGGCCTACTTTGCAGAAAAAAAAAAAAAAAAAAAAAAAAAAAAAAAAAAAAAAAATAATCCGAGCAGATTCAATAGGGACCTCACACGGTCGTGCTCGGGCCCTAATAACAATAATGACAAAAATACCAAAATTACTTTGCTTAAAGAAATAGAGTGTGCATACCTTAGCTGATGCTCTAAAATCCTCCTTTTTTAAATAACACAAACTGGCATACACCGTGATATTAATCAAGTGGACCCACCTCGCGCTGTGTGGCACACGCTCTATGATGGCAGACCGTTTGTGACCGAGCGGTAACGTAATTAGTAGGGTTTTGCAATATAAAAATCTAGAAACTGAAGCGCATCCTTGCTCTGTTTGGGACTGTGAGCTGCATTTTATCAGAGGTGCTGAAGTTAACATTTGTGTGGATCTGTGGTGAGATTTCTGTTTAATTAGTTTCACTTCCTAACATATAGTCCCAAACTATTAATGCAGAGTAGAGTATAGGGCAGGTAGACTCTCTGCTGTGATATTAATAAAAACTGAATTTCACTGCAAACCAGGCTGACAATTTTATTTGCACCCAGCAACCTGCAGCTCCATAGTCTTTTTTTCTTCTTGCTTTCTTTTAGTAGAATTGCATAAAGTAATCCATTTTTGTATATGTGGCCATCTTGCCTGAATTCACTTTTATAAATTGTCAAAGGACAAAATGGGTCAAGGGTTCAGTGTTAACGTTCAGTGTGAGCATAGAAGTCGTATGTTTTGTCCACGCAGAAATTATGCAGTGTGAGTTAACACAATGTACCAGGTAAATATAAAAAGACTAGGGCTGGGCAAATTAACGCATTATTATCGTGTTAACGCATTAATTAATTAATGCCGAGAATTATTTTATCTCACGCTAACTCAGTTTTTATTATTATTATTTTGAAAGTTCGTTGCTCACTGGCTCCGAATACACATACAGTCAAACCAAGGGTCACAGGGTGGGGTGTTGATCAGCCGCCACAACACGCAATGGAGGAGAGGCTTCGGAAGGACTACGCTGGATGCAGCGTGTGGGAGAAGTAGACAAACAAAAGCAAGACAAATGATCAAATGCCATAGCGAAGTGGATAGCTACACACTGCGTGCTTGTTTGTATTGGGGAAGATGTCTATCTTAGTAACGGTCTTAAAACTGCAACATAGTCGCTCGGCTCCGCGGGGTTGCTCTGCGCTCCTCAGGTAAACAGGAGACAAGCTCTCTGCTAGTAAACGGCAGGCGCTCTACGGAGAGTAACCATGGCAACGGCTGCTGTGCGCTACACAGCTGTAGCCTCTTTAACTTAAGTTAAACTATAGGCTACATAACTTTACCTGACAGGCCTTCATCTAGTTTTGCTCTGCCACGTGAATTCCCTCCTGTTGATGTCCTGTTTAGTAAACAGTAATAGATTCTGCAAACTCCCAAACAGCGAGCCTCTCTTCCAATGATTTGTGCTGCGCATTGTGTACAAAAAGTTCAAGGCAATTCAACTTTGGCAGCGGGCGGGCGTGTGCGCGAGGCGAACACAACCGCGACAGTCTCACAGGAACGTGCCCGCTTGTCGCTACACCTTGTGCTCGACCATTTCACCTCACTCTAACAGGGAAACCTGCTACTGAACATAGACTGTTTATGCTGCTCCCTGACAAAGATTTATATATGTTAACCTGTTGCTCAGAAGGTGCCTGCTATGATGTTATGATTGTTGCTCTGGAATCTGATGGTAACTTGTTTTAACAAGCTAGATAAACGGTAATGCCCTGGCAGTGGCAAATAGCTTTGGTTTTATATTTATATTAATGTTTAAGTTGAGATTTACAAGAAATACTTTATTGCTACTGTGTAAAGGGAATACCGCTGGTAAAAAGCACCTTATTTGTTTAAAGTGCAAACCACATGTTATTGCACTTTTGTGTAAATATTCAATTTTGTGCACAATAGTGCGATTAATCGCTATTAAACACAAGAAAATCATGCAATTAATAAAAAATAGACACACAAAAATAAAGTGGAATAACCTGGCTGAAATTGTCAAAAACAATCAGGTATAATCGGGTAATCAATAATGAAAAGAAGCATCATATTAGCCCTACATCCCCTCCGCAGTCTCTCTGCCATTAGCATGCATGTACTTTACCAAAGGGGCCAGAGGTTAAGGTCAGCTGAACAGAGCTGACAAGTTCAGAGTCAGACAGATGAGACAGACATGCAGACGAAAACACAAACAGGCAGGTGAGGCGTCCAGCCTATCACGTCTGAGCTGTCTTTAACTTCCTGTTGTACTTTGCCTTACCCTTTCGTGTCTTTGCTCTCCTCAGCTGACGTCTTCCTCTCTGCACTCGTCTTTTTCTCTCCTTCATTATTCTCTGGTTTCTCTGTCTTTACAGCAGCTTTTCTTGGAGCTATGGGGGGGTGGGGGGGGAGAAGAGACAAATAAAACTGAAGGTGAGCAAGGAGCAGGGGTTGGGGCAGAGCAATATTTTGCTGTCTTTCCTAACTGATAATAGCATAGCACATTTACGGACACATTTTTTTTTTTGTGCAAGCACAGAGCTATGCAAATTCTTCCTCACCAAAGAAACTGCTGATGGGGGATTTCTTGGGCGGCTCCTTATCTTTCTGCTCTTTTGCTTCTTTCTGCTTTTTCGCCATTTGGCTTTTTGGGCTCTCTTCTCCCTCTCGCGTGTCCTTTTCAACCACCTCCTTCTTGGCACTGGCTGGCTCTCTCTCATCATCTGTCTTCTCCTTTGCCTCATTTTTCTTTCCCGCCCCCTCAGCTTTCTTTTCTCTCTCATCAGAGCCCTTTCTCTCCACCCGCTCCTCCTCCTTGGCCCTCTCTCCTTGCTCTTTCTTCTCGTTCTCCACCTCCTCATCTGGGCGGTTAGCCTCGGTCACTGCCTTTTCAACTCCTTCTTCCTTTGCTCCCTCCTCCATGGGTTCATCGGTGTCCCCTACACAGGGTGAGACAACAAGGGAGAGGAGTCATTGAAGAGATAAATGCCAGCAGGTCTATTGAGGGCGACCCAGTTTTTTTGTGAGCCCATGTTTGAAGATGGTTTTCAACATAACAGCCTTCTTCAATAAATGCCGCAGGTTATATTTTTGAGGTTTCCTTTTCACCTGAGAGAGGTAAGGGAGAGATTACTATTGACAAATGTGTAGCACCGAGTCCCAGCAGACAGAGCTGGGGTCATGATACTGGCTGAGTGAGGAGCCAGAAATGAAACTTTAATTTTCTCATCCACAAGTTAAAATGACTGGACTCCCAACAGTCACTTTTGGTACTTTACCAGTCAATTTTAGGAAAGAGAACTATTTCCCTGTCTGCTGGTCTACTGCAGGTCCCGTTTTAGAGGTGCTGACTGTGGGAAAATGCAATAATTTTGCTGGGGGAAAAAATGCTTTTGCACACTCATTACTTTCTGTAATTTTGCCCTGAATAAGACATCATATAAAAAAAAACGTAGACAAACAGATTAGGCAAAGCAAAAGTAGCTTTGGTGGATGGTGTAAATTTCCAACATTGCTTCTCATTCATGGTGAAAACGTGGCCCCGACGCTGCTCTGAGTTGTTGAATTGATAAAGATTCCAAACAAACCGCAAAGGGAGTGAAAGTGAAACCTTATCATAGAGTTCCTACAATGCACTTAGAAAGGTAACACAACTCCATTTCTTGGACAATGGTGAGGGTTTTGGCACATGTAATGACATCTTAATAGAAAAGATTAAACTGGGATTATACAGCAGCAGGCATTATAATTGCAAGCAATGACTGATGAGAGCTGACTTTATTTTTTAGGCTGTTTGCGCTCAGTTTTCACTTCATTTGCAGGCTTACAGCATCGCCACTACATGTGTTTTGTCGACCAATCATTATTTTCTGGATAACACGCATCAGCTGCATCATTTGATGAAAACAAAATGGCATTTACAAGCATCATACGCCACCAGTGCGTGTGACATTTAGGCGCTCAGCGGTCCCGTTATGGCGATTGTTTAAATATGTGTTGATAAGTAGGCTGTCATTTCACGAGCTACAACTACGCATTTCATAGATAGAAGCCCAACAGCAGAAGAAGGATAAATGCCCAAGAAGTTCTGCCAAGTGAAAAAGAGAAATATTTATTGTGGGGTTAAAGGGAATGGATATTGAGCAGGGGAAGAGCGAGGCAGAATGTAAACAGATACGTGCCGAACAGACCAGGGGGAACTGTCCCTGAGAGTCCAGAGTGACAGAGTCTGATCTGAGCAGTTCCAGAGCAGAATCCGGGATTTTAAAGTGCTCCCACACAGCTGAGGGCTTCATTTTGTTTTCTCTTTGATGTAAACTGGTTACGTTCACTGCTGTGTGCCGAGGTCAGGTGTGTGAAAAAAAAAAACCTCAATATTTGAATTTCAAAATTGAACATCGAATGTGTACCCAACGATCTAATATTCGGGTCCAGCCCTAGTGGAGACCTTTATTTTGAAAGGCATATCTTAACACAGCCGGTGTTAGTCCACTTTTCTCTGTGCATCCTAAAGATTTGTGTGTATTTATTTGCATGGTAGGAAACTGTTTAACAGGACATTTAGCTACATATTTATTTTCTTCTCTTCATTGTGGACTTTACAGAGAACATTTATGCAAGAGAGACCCAGTGAATGCTTTGGTTTTCTACAACTGCAGGTAAGTTAATGTATTGCAATAAGTGCTGACACTGTGTTCTTTGTCCAAGATACACCATCTTTATTAATAATGTATCGTTGGTTGTTAATAAAATATTTACTAAACCTGTAGCATTTTCTCCGCCCCCCCCACCCATGTATCCAAGGTGTCTGTGCAATTTGGATAATCCTAGAAAGTCTCCAGTTAATTTTCAAATCTCACCACGACTTTCTCTCTTCAGGAGTTGTACTGTTATCAGACTCCGAGGTGAAGGCGTACCTGCGGTGCTGGCACTGCTCTCCACACGGGGTCGTTTGTGCTGCTGACCCTGCTCCTCCCTGGCCTCCTCTTTCTGACTCTCACTGCTGCTCCTGCTCTCACCGAGCTTCCTCTTGGGGAACATCTTCCTCGCTGCACACGTCAGGACGGGCATTAAATTAAAGAGGAGAAAAAAAAAAAAATAGTGAGAGGAAGCCCAACTGAAATCATGCCATGATCAAACAGAAAGAGAATGCAGTGATGAAAGCTCTCTTACTGCAGATGTAGGGCAACAAAAAAAAAGGGAATCACAGATACGTACTTTGCTAATGAAAACACTAATTCCATCCTGAAAGATATTATGCAGCACAGCAGCTTATGGTTCCAGTGTAATTTCCTCTGTAATTTTATGCAGCAGTGGTGCTCGAGGGTAATTTTAGTTTTGGTTCCACATCCGCCTCTGTTTTGGTCCTTGTTAGGGTTCTAGCACAGGTAGCACTGCTGGTGTTTTTCCTTCTAGATTTTATAATGAAAGCATTAACCCAGGACATTAAGAATGCAATTTCTGGTCAAATTAGAGTGTTACTTTAATGTGATGTTTTTTTCCCCAGTGGTGATGGTGGCAGGGCGCTTACTGTGGAAATGCACCACTGCTGAAAGCACACACTGCAGTCATCAAACACAAAGAGAGAACAGGATGATGAAAAGAGAATGAGCCGCTTTCCTGCTGTAAAAGTAGATTGAAGAAAACAAAGTGAGGAAGGAGGTGCTTCCCAAATGAAAACAAAGCTGTGGCACTAGAAAACTGTGTAGCTTTAAGTAGCTTAAATACTCTATTCACTTTCTGTTTTATGTTAAATACAGATACATAACATCTCTTTAAATAGAGATAATGAACACGTATGGCAGAAAAACAGCAGAACCTCTCTTATCTTGCACGTGTGAAATGTTCAAGCTGTCATGTACAAGACTGCAGCTATAAATAATCCCTACATATGTTCAAGCTGTTTTTTTTGTTCTTTTTTCAAGAAAGTTACCAAAGCCTGCAAACCAAAAAAGGAACCATAAATATGACCTACAATAATAAGACGACTTGGTCTGCTGGTTCCATTAAGGCCCAGTCAGCAGAAACGATAATGCGTAAGACAATGCGGCAATAAAATCATCATCTCAATGCAAATACATGCAGAAAAATAATGATATAGGCTCCAAGAGTGTGTGCTCGTGGTTCAGCAGATGAGATAAATGACACAGTACAACACAATGTTGTCTACTTGTTGTCAGTCTTAGGGTTGAGACCCATCCAGAGTCAAGAGATGAATGAAACACAAGGGTGGAAAGTGTACTTGGCTGCTTCTGGTGAACAAACTTCTCAAGCATTCAATGTGTGATAAATGCCTTGTTTTTCCCACATTGTGAAATAATGAGTATTTGGAGTCATTAGGCTCCTGCTAACAAGTAATCAAGTAAAATAGCTCCAGGCAGAAAAACTATAAATCCTCAGCTGGTGTCAAAGTTCAAAAAAGCTGCAACTTTGGAGAAAAACATGAGAAGTACAGACTAAGAATACGTCTAGAGTAAAGAACATTTAAAATAAAGAATAGATGAAATCTGAAGAGATACTGACCAGTCTTGCGTTTAACAATCCCCGAGGGGGAGATGGAGTTTGGGGTGTTGGGGGTCCCAGGTGAAGCCGAAGAGGCCGGGGTGGCTGGAGTGACGGGGGTCACAGGTGTAGCTGGGGCAGGTGGAGGAGACAGGGGGGTGGGAACTGCCTTAAACACGTCATCCTTTAAAAAAAGACAAGTAGTGTTTGTATTGGTCGTCAGTGTGACAAGAGGCAGCATAAACAAAAGCTTTATATGGACACAGTTACTGCAGATCGTGATTTTGACTGGAGATGATTTTTATTTTTTTTTAAATTACATCAACATCTTGACTATTTACATGTACTGTGGATACTGAAAATGCAGGAACTGACAGTAACAGCTGTCCACTTATATGAATAATATGGAGCTGGATCACTTTGAACTGACCGGATCATCCACCTGCAATGTGGCATCTTCTGCCGAGGCAAAATAAAACTTGTTGTAAAACAAAAAACGCTTTGTTATAGGGACTTTAAAAAGGCAAACAATGACCTGCACATAAAAGCAGAAAACTCAACAAAATCTATGAAGCAAAGGATCTCAGCATTTTTGAAAGTGTTGGAAAACAATACTATAAACCCTTAATGACATCAGTGAATCAGTGAGGAAACAAGTTTGTTGTTCAATGAAGCGCATCGTTTAGAGCACGTGTGTCAAACTCAAGGGCCGCGGGCCGAATCCGGCTCGCCACATCATTTATGCGGCCCGCGAAAGCTTAAAAAATTCATTATTGTCCTAAATTAAAAATCTATGCTGCCATAAACTACATCTCCCACAATGCATGTCGATTTTGTGACCCGAGAAGTGACGGCATGCCACCACAAGACTGCGATGTTTCCAGACCCACTATGGTAGTTTTCCAACAAGTGGAGATGAGAAATGTATACAAACAATCCCTAAATGCCCAAGACAAGAAAAATTGATGCAGAAAGAAGGCAATTTCATGACCGGTGGTAAAGTGAATACATGTTTGTGCTTCAAGGCTAGGCCGATGTCTTTTGTGTTATGAGGCAGTATCAGAAGCAGAGGCAGTATGATGAAGGATCAACGTTAGTTAAGGCTCGTGCAGACTACACGACTTTCAGCGTCGGCCGATGGCCGTGCTGTTTCCACTACACAACTTGCCGTCTTGTGACGGGAGTCTTGAAGTCGTGGCGTTCACACCACGTGACTGATTGGTGACAGGGGGTGACACACTACAGCTGACAACGAAAACACAGGTGAAATGTCAGACGGGAAATGACGCAAACCTACACAAAAAACAGCTGTTGTTTGTTATTATAAAGCTAGCAATTAAAAAGAAAGAATCTGGGTGAAAGGATGGATTAGTACACACAGGTAGCAGGGATTGTCTGAGCTACAGAGAGCTGGAGGGGAGTAAAATGTAGGGCTGTAACGTCCCAGTCGATTAGTCGATTAATTGGTCGGTACGTTCTGGTTCGACCAAAATTCTGATTGGTCGATTTTTTGCCGCATTCATTTCATCAGTTTTGCTGCGCTTCATCAGGTGGAAACCACTAATTGCTAATGGGGGTGTTTTCAGAGCACCCCTGTTTCACAAGAACACCCCCCTTGTTTTTACTTTTTTGGATTAGCCCAACCCACCGGAGGAGAAGAGAGACAGATAAGTAGGCTATAGAAGGTTTGATGCTAAATAGGCCTATTATTTATCTATAATTAACTGTGAGAGTGTTTAATAGTCCGTCTTCTAACATGTCAACAACAAAGACATCGACAGTGTGGAAGCACTTTGTTAAAATAAATAAAAAAACGGGAAAAAGGTTCAATGCAAAATTTGCAACCAACAGTTTGCCTTCCACAGCTCGATGACAAACATGACGTACCATCTAAAAGCGGTAAGTTAACTTGTCTGCGTTAGGTTGCCCTGTCTGTATTTTGAGTAGGCTATATGAACATATCAAAATTCGAATTATTTCAATGTTTTAGTGTAATAATCATTTTATAAATGCAGGCGCATCCATCCATAATGACGGCATCCCCCAGACACACCCAGAGCACGCTGGATTTTAAGCCTCCTTTATCATCCAAACGGAAAAATAATATAACGGAAGGAATTGTTAACTTTATTGTTCAGGATATGAGGCCCATTGCTGTTGTGGAGGGCCAAGGTTTTAAGAACTTGTTAAAAGTTTTGGAACCTGGATATACCGTGTCAGCACGCCACACAATCACACATGCACTAACCGCAAAATATGAGGGACTCAAAGAGAAAGTATCAGAGTTAATACAACACAGCGAGGGACTGAGCTTGACCACAGATATGTGGACATCTCTTAGAATGGAGTCCTATATGACAGTGACTGCCCATTTCATTGATGGAGACTGGAAAGCACAGAGTCTTGTGCTTGAGACAAAACAAATAGAAGAGGCGCACACGGGAATAAACATTGCTGCGCGACTATCTGAAGTTGCTGATACCTTTGGAATTCAAGAAGCAAAGAGAGTTTCTGTTGTATGTGACAACGCGGCTAATATGGCACTCTGTGTGGAAACACTAAAGGAATCACATAATTAAACATTAAAGTGGATGTGCCTTTTGTGTTTATTAAGAGCAAAAACTTTAAGTTAATCTATTCGTGTCTGCCGCCGCT
>NC_060155.1:6141907-6181934 GCF_021292245.1 Micropterus dolomieu | reverse complement strand
TCATGCTTTGGGGGTGTTTTCCTGCACATGGGACAGGGCGACTGCACTGTATTAAGGAGAGGATGACCGGGGCCATGTATTGCCAGATTTTGGGGAACAACCTCCTTCCCTCAGTTAGAGCATTGAAGATGGGTCGAGGCCGGGTCTTCCAACATGACAATGACCCGAAGCACACAGCCAGGATAACCAAGGAGTGGCTCTGTAAGAAGCATATCAAGGTTCTGGCGTGGCCTAGCCAGTCTCCAGACCTAAACCCAATAGAGAATCTTTGGAGGGAGCTCAAACTCCGTGTTTCTCAGCGACAGGCCAGAAACCTGACTGATCTAGAGAAGATCTGTGAGGAGGAGTGGGCCAAAATCCCTCCTGCAGTGTGTGCAAACCTGGTGAAAAACTACAGGAAACGTTTGACCTCTGTAATTGCAAACAAAGGCTACTGTACCAAATATTAACATTGATTTTCTCAGGTGTTCAAATACTTATTTGCAGCTGTATCATACAAATAAATAGTTAAAAAAATCATACATTGTGATTTCTGGAGTCTCTCACAGTGGACATGCACCTATGATGACAATTTCAGACCCCTCCATGATTTCTAAGTGGGAGAACTTGCAAAATAGCAGGGTGTTCAAATACTTATTTTCCTCACTGTATAAGTGAATCCTATGTATGTGTTTCTTTCTGCCCCGCAGTCTTACTCAGGCTGAGGCCGCGGGTCAGCAAGATCATCATACTGGGAGCCCTCAGCCACCTCTTCCTCGCTCCAGATATCTTTGCTGTTCTTCTTCACATAGGCATTTGATACTAAAAAAACAGCCACACACACACTGCTATCATCAACCCACCAGAGTTACCATCATGACTTAAGAGTTATTTTTTTAGGGAATTACTAGATACAATGCATTACCTTCTTTATCTTTTTTGGGTGGGGGGCCAATGTGTCCAGGACCCAGCTGTGCGCAGGATGATACATTCTGTAGAGATTAACTGATGTTATTGTAACTTAGTTCAAATAAACACTAGCTCAAGGCATCCAGTTGTTCAATTTGCAGTCATTATAAGGCGGTTATCAGTAAAATGTGCCCAAAAAATCAGTGTAAACACGCTAGCTTGACTTTCAGAGAAGTAGGCTATTTTGTGTCTTCTTTTTAAGTGTAGGCTATATCTACTTGAGCAATGTGAAGGCTACTTACATTAACCATAGCAATAAGGCCAAGTGAATTAAATGAACAGTTCAAATCTTACTTTACAGTCTTCATCATCATCATCATCCTGCTGAGCTGATAACAAAGCAGACAGAGCCTGCAGGTTCTGAAAGGATGACTCTCCAACTAGACACTCCATTCAAATAAATTTCTGCTTTTTTTAATCCCCCCAAAAGCAACAAGGCCCTCGAAACCGCAATAGGTAAAACTAAGCAATGATAAAAACTAGCGTTAGCCTGAAAGTGTAACGTTACGGGATCATGTGTTGACGATTTCCTGGAGATTCAGGCTGCCATGGGAACCAGTGACGTCACAGACGAAAAAGAACCTTTGAACAGTGAATGGGGCGAGAGCTGCATGCTAATAAAGTGAAAATAGTACTATAAATAGATAGTAAACAAAACTAATGTAATAATAAGCACAAGCCCGGTGATACCAGGGTACAAAAAAAATAAAAATAAATACAAACTGAAAAAATAAAACTAACCAGTGGTGGAGGACAATGTAGTAATAAATGAATACTCATTAAAAAATATATCAAGTAAAAGTTCTAATTACAATATTTTAATAAAAAGTACTTAACTTTTAATGCAAAAGCCCATCTTAAAGTGCTGTATTATTACATGCATTTGGCTAATGTTGCCCGATATCAGCGGAATTGACAAATGTGGTCGGTCCCTGGCAAAAGTTACTGAGGCATAACATGTAGCAGCCTTTTAATAATGAAGTTGGTTTAGGCTGAGCTAATTTTAATCACTTTACATGCTGTATGCCATACTTCAGTTTAATCTAGCCAATAACAACGCATCATCTATAAGATCATCATGTTTAACAGCATATATAAAAACTTAAACGGCAAATAGCTTTCAGTTAAAGGAGGTGGAGCAAAAACTAATATTTACAAATTAAATGTAGTAAAATAGAGCCATAAAGGAGCATTAAAATGAAATACTGAAGTGCCTCACAATGAGTCCTTATTAGCCATTCTCAATTTGTAGGCCTATTTATAGTTAATTTACAAATTAAATTAAATCTATCATTCGAAATAGATTGCATGCTTTCAGGCGTAATGAGGAAACGTCTGTCAAATGTCAACATAAAGGCGGCGTGATTATCGCTTCGACTAACAGTCATGTCCCTCCTCAGCCACCGTAGTGAATGCATGGCACGCGGGGATCGTGTTGAAGGTGACAGGTAGAGCTATGCCGGGAGCTCCGAGTTTGTTGCAGACCACCGTGTTTGCTGCCGGAGACGGGGAGAAAAAGGCGGCCGCCCCGTTCCACCGGGATGAACTATCGTTATACACCGTTCCTCAGCAGGAGTCTCGGTATGTGGAGCCTGAAGCGGGTCAACTGGAGCAGAGTGTCGCCACCGTCAGGAAGTTAGTAGAACCATACACGGATTGGTGTCGGGACACCTACGACAAAGTTAAACCCAAAGTGCAAAGTGTCGTCCGGTTTGGGAATGACACATACGCCTACCTGAAGAACCCGCCGAAGGACTTCTACCCCCGGGCAGGAATTATCGGCTTCACCGGTGTCCTGGGGCTGTTTCTTGCACGAGGCTCCAGGATTAAAAGGCTCATATACCCGGCGGGCCTGGTGACCGTGAGCGCCTCCCTCTACTACCCGGAGCAGGCTGTGACCGTCGCAAAGTCAACCGGAGACACCATGTACGACCGCGCGGTGCAGAGCTACGCTGCTGTGGAGAAGCTGCTGAAGCCTCAGAGCAAAGCTGAAAACGGCACCTGCTCAGAAACTAAGCCCTGAAGGCCCCACTGTGATTCTGCAACAACTCAGCAATAACAAAATAGCAGCAGCCCCCCCCGATGCTGTAGATTGACATGTGCTTTCTAGACCGGCTCTAATGTGTGACTTCCTCATGCCCACTTTTTGCACTAAGCTTCACCTCAGGCCGGGCATGGCCTGTCACGGCCTGTCACAAGGGATTTGCAACTTGACTGATTTACTTCTGATCTGAATGTATATTTATGTAGAGAATTAATAAAAATCAACTGTCTTACGTTTAAATCTAGAGAGATTTGTTTTAGACTGTCACGTGTTACCTCCTTAATTCTGTCTGGAGCAGTCCCAAACGCAACATGAATACAAAACAGTTTAAATAATTATTAAATTAAGAACAAAAAAAGAAAATGGGCAGCAATGTTGAAGTCAGTTAATCATAATTTTCAAGCAAAATGTCAAACTGATGATGGTTCAAGCTTAACTTTGAGAATGTGCTTCCTTGTAACTTGAATTTCTTTGGGGTTTGAACTGCTGTACACTAAAAAGCTATTTGAAGACGTCACTTTGGCACCATGCCAACACTTCTCTGATTTACAGAGCAAACCATGAATTGATTATTAGAAAATTATTTTCTAATTAATAATTACTTTCAGCCCTAAAATATACATTTTAATTCTTCTCAAAAGCATATTTAAACATCAAAGGCTGCACAACAAGGAGTTAACAGTGAGCAGTCTAATATGTGACTTTTTAATTAGCAATATAAGCCTTCCAGTAATGTTCATCAGCCATTTGTGAGAAACCAAACTGCATTATGTTACAATATTACCAAGGCAGAACACTGTATGACTGTTTAATGTCTTTATTCAACTCAGCCAAAAAGAAGGGGAAAAAAATAAACAAAACTTAAATATGAATCACTTGAAAGAAATCAGAGCAGCACCAGCTTCTCATTTAGAGCAATCTGTGCTTGGGTGAGGTTAGCCAGGTAGGTCACCATCAACAGGTCCTGCAAATACAAAACAGTGTTTCCATTCTGTTATTACAACCTTAATTATTGTGAAAAAAAAAAATAAAGTGTCCATCAGTAAAACATGATAATGCTCCTTCAACAGTGTTACAAGTAAAAGTCAAGGACTGTGATGTTAGAAAGAAAGATCCCTGACTACCGATTTAACACCTAAGTTGGCTGTGTGTGCTGGACATGTAATAAGTAAACAAGTATGAGACAAGAGGAGCCAGGAGAGCACTAACGATAGGAAGCAAAGTATAATTAAATGTTTCCTGTAATCAGTGGTAGAGCACCAATGTGCTAAAAACAGCCCTGAGTGCAGCAAGTAAATAAGCAATGCAAGTCTGAAGGGGATGCACTCAATCCAATGGAGGACAAACAACCATCAGCAGAGATTAGAAAAAATATGTTGTTAATATGAGAAATGAGCTTACATTGATGTTGGAATTGAGCATGTTCTCAAAGTCCTCGGCTGAGATGGTGGGCACCTTGTTGACCAGGTCCATCAGAAAGCGGCCCACGCTGTTATCTGCTGTCACTTTGCCAGACTGAGACAGACCAAACAGCATTACCTCTCTAACTACCATCAGTGTTGAATTTGATTACATCACAAATGATCTCTAGAGACACACTGATTAAATACAAAGTGGAAAAGCTGGAATATGAACAGGAAAACAAATCACTCTCCATATGTAAACAACGCACTAATCTGCATTTGCGCTAAAACTCACCAGCACATCCTCAATGTATGCAAGCACAGTGGTCAGCATGTCCTGTATCCTGGATGCAGAGCCAGCCACCTGGGACAGATCAGAGGTAAGCCCCTTGGTGCGACTTGGAGTTAGACGTGTCCTCTGTAGAAGGTCCACTGCAACAAACAGATGGGAGTTTTAGAGTACAGTATTACAACTGAGAGCCAAGCACTGAGATAAGAGTAAAAATAAAATAAATAGACTGAAAATTCTATTATTGGCAGTATCTATGTTGACTTTACATTGATATGAAAACCATAAAGTTCTTTTAGACACTGCAATTGAAATATTTACCACATGACAAATTAGAATTTTAAAACATTCCCAAAGAATATATTTGGTCAGGAAGCATTTGTTTCCAAACAGTCATCTTCATTTATTGTTTGTGTTCTTACCGCCTATCCTTTCAGTGTCATAGTAGACATACTTGACGGTCAATGGGGTGAACATCACACCAACTGTCTTTGTTGGAACACCCATCTGCGCACTGTACAGGAGATACACAAGCACATTAAAAGAAAAAAAACACACACACAAACTCTCAGTCTGTAGTTGATCACATAAACAATTAGTCTATGGCAGGAAGATCAGCCAACCTGACGTAGGCACGGATGTTCATCTTGCCACTCTGCAGTGCTGTGTCCATGGTCAGGTGAATGGGGTTGGAGGCCTCACGGCTATAGTACTCGTGAATGAGCACTGAGTGTTCTGTGATGTCAAAGCCTGTGGCATACCTGGGAGGACAAATGTCAATGTGGTGAGAAAACTGCTTTTTTAAAAATAAAATTCTTTGAAATTCCAGATTTCATCGAGTGACGCACCATCCAACGATGACCTCTGTAGGCGACACCCTCTTGTGGAGCTCGTACATGTTCTTAGCAAACTCCATGTCCACAGCAACCTGTTGGCAAAGTGGATGACCTTTAAAAAATGTCCACTTCTTTACAAAAGATCTTCACTCTTTTACGATGTAATTAGGCAGTCATCTAGGTCTAAAATTATTCCAACAAGCACAACAATGTTGTGCCGATTATCTGTACCACATACAAATATTCTCTCTGAATACAGAATAGTTACCACTCCCTAACAAAAAGCCCCAAAAGAATCTGTTTTACTTGTAAAAAAGACTTGCGGGAATTACACAGGTATTGTACAGCCATTAAAAATTTTTTTCCCGCAGAACAATTCATAATCCTCCATAAAATTGAGAGGTCCGATTATAAACTTCACTATCTTATACAACATATAGATCCTAAATGCAATTTCAATTAATTAACTTGCTAACTATTCGCTATACATCTGTGTGAAAAGAAATATCAAAAACCTAAATATACTGTTTATAATTTGTTTGTGATTGATGCGTCTTAGCTGCAGCAGCAATACAAAGTTCCAGTGATATTGACAAAAAATAGTCTATCTGGAGATATCCAGCTGCACAATGATGAATGTTGACTTATTAACCAAAACACGGTATCATACTGTGAATAAATGAGCCTAAAGCTGATGACGCACGGAGCAACTTTTAGAGCATACTGGGCAATATTGCCTTCAAGGTTAATGAGTAACGTTAAAAATTACTACCGTAATCCCCTTACCCCACCACCCGCCCCTATCACTATCAGAGATACTAACAAAGATATTAAACAAACAAGAAATCTGCTTGACTACAGCTGTGACTGTTTACAAAAAAAGTTCGTACTATCCGTTCACAAACACAGTCGGACAGCAAGATTGTTCAGCAACATTGCTCAAAAAGTTGGCCCCGTGTATCATCAACTTAACAACATACCTCATCTTCAGACTCATTGTGGGGGACAGAGAAGCAGTTGGTCACCTCAATAGAGTGCTTGTCAATAGTACCTGAGAAGAACACGTTACACAATGAGGCTTTGTTATTTAACGTTGGCTAGCAATTCTGCATAGTTAGCTAACAAGAGGGTAACGTCAACATTCTTCAGGTTAATAACAATCAAGACAATCTCAATGGGCAACGGCTAACGGTAACGCTAATAACAACGTCCAATCCTGATTACTACACGTCTTATCAGTACAAAAAATAACAGAAAAGGTTGGATGGCTTAGCAAATAGCCAATGTATCCATCTGCTAACCATTTGAACGGGAAGCCAGCTGTTACAAGAGATGAAGCTAACCTAGCTATACAGCTATCGCTAGCCAGATGTAACTGCTGGACTGTCCCTAGGCAGCATGCGTTAGCAGGCAAGCTACAATTAGCAAGTAATCCACCGCCGGTTTTATCAGAAGTCCACCCAACGGACGACAAATATGTCAAGTTTCTTCTTACCCAACAGGGTCCCGATCACACGACTCGCTCCCTCATTTCTTCGCTCGTAAGAGTCGCAGATAGAAGCGAGAACGACGGGGTGAATTTTCACCACTGGCCCGTACACCGACATCTTGGAAAAGGAGGGCTGCTTCCTGGCGCCAGTGAACACATTATACTACCACCTGGAGGCCGGCGTCTGAACTGCATAGACTGCGGTTTATAATTATGACGCTAATTATAATCACTGATAAATTTGATGATACAATGCAGCGAGTGCCTGTAGGCCTATCTGATCCCAGCAGAAGTTGTTTCACTTGTGAATAAAGGCTCTATAAATTATTTTCATCGGCATAATAATTTCCGCGTAGCAAAATAGTAGGCCTAAGCTATTAAAAGGAAACGTGCCACATTACAAAGGGAAATCCAAATAGATACTCAACCTACTATATAGCCTACAATCCGTCATTCTGACCAAACATTTAACGAGATCTTTTTTTATTACATTGTAATGCGTCACAAAAAAAAAAAAGGCCTTTGCATTAATGTGCTCATGTGTGAACTGTGTGCAGATGCTGAGGGTCTGACAGTCAGCGGAGAGGAGGGAGAGGACTGTCTCTTCTGGTGTGGAAATGAGAAGCGTCTGAGGCAGGCAGAGTTGATAGGGGCTGGGCTGATGACAGCATCCTCCGCCGCTCAGTGGCTCCACACCTGACTGACTCCATCAGATGCACAGATGATGGAGCTCTCCGTGCTGCCGGGTTATCCTGTTGCCACCATTTCGCATGCCCACTGCCGGACACATATTCTACAAATGCCGAAATAATTACACTTGAATTTTTTTTTCCTCCCCCGGGACTTTTCTTTTTTTCTTTTAAATGCTGTAGCGTATCAGTCAGTGGCTGCGGTGTGCGCTTTAAATTGATAGTGAATGCTGAGGTCGGATCGAGGTGCTCTTTGTTTTTCCTGGAAAATCGAACAGGAGTGGACTGATGCTGCGTCGCTACTAAACACCAGATATGGGTGTCATTGAACCAAGGCTGCCAATCGCGGTTCGTTCTTGGACCAGATTTTGGTTTTTCTTATGACAAAACATCTGCCAAATCTAGGTCCTATAGCCTACAAGTTGCTACACTGAGCAGGTAAGATTTGGTTCATTCTTAGCTGTCTGACATTGATCCACAAGCTTAGCCTGTGGTTTCTGTAGCGTATTGGCTGGCCAACAGACACCCTTTCATAGAGGCTATTTTTGATCCATCCATCAGGCGTACTGCGTCATCATGATTGTCACTATCAGTCTCCTCTTGCGTCCATCCGCCAATTGTCCAAATGGACGCACATCATCCATTTTACTGTGCACATATCTCAGACAGTGAGCCATGTCTCACTGTCTACATACATATTTAACCCACTTCTTACACTTATGTGTGACTTATGTAAGAAATCTCAGCAGGCCTGTAGCATAAATCCACCACGTTTAACACAGCAGTAAGTGCACTTATACAACACACACACACATGGACCACACACACACACCTACCCCAAGGCCTTTATTAAACATGCAACGGAGTGAAAGTGGCTCTAATGTGCATATGCCACACTGTGCTCCAGGTTTAGGCTTTCTTTCAAAGAAATAGAACACATTTATTCTCCCTTCATTTCTATTTCCAAAGACTTACAAACACTGAGATTTCCTTCCTCATTCTTATGCTTATTTTGCCTTTAAAAGGATGTTATGATGAAACAGGCAGAGACAGGAAGTCAAACCTGTATGACAAGCAACTCCAGAATCTACAGGCCTTGTTGTTAACGTAGAAAAGCAAAAGAAATTAAAGGGACAGAGGGGCTGAAAAGCTCCTGATGTAGGTTGGTCATTGGTCAGTGAATTACTGTGACATATCATTGTGTACTTCTCCTATATTCCAGGCTTCAGTCAAGCAAACAAATGGTCCAATCAATAGCCACTGGACAGAGTCTGCCATAGGGAGGACATCAATAACACGCTAATACACTTGACATACACGCACACACACACACACACACACACACACACACACACACACACACACACACGCATACGCCATGGCGCTGGAGAACTCGGACTTCCCCTCCCGCCCGGACTCTCTCTCGCTCCCTGTGGAGGACAAGGGGGAAGGGGAAGAAGTGGAGGTGGCCACTGAGGCCAAAGCCTCCACCGGAGTCTTCAACCTATCGGAGGAGCTGGGCCATGTGGTCACTACAGAAACGGCACCGTCCCCTCCGCCCTTAGCCAAGGTCAATAGGTCGTTCCAGGCCAAGCTGGCTGAGCGCGAGGCCACCGCCAATCAGCCCAGGAAGAAGACTCAGGGGACAGAGAAGGAGAGGGGACGATTTGGGTGGGGTGAGTGACTCTGCATGTGACTGATGGCCTATTTAATGATGAAACAAATGTTTTAAAAATGTTATGGTGACTTTCCACTCATTTCATTCAAGTCTGGAGAAAACTGAATGAAGGTTGCAAGTATGCACATTACTGACTCCTTTAACTCCTCCAGAGATTGGGAGCTACTGGCTGACTACCCAGTCAACGTACACACACTGTATATTGACTGAACTTGTTCTTCCCTGCTGTCTTGCAGTAGTTGTGAATTTTTTACTTTGGACTGTGCTGCAGTGCTTCACCCCTCAGTGATTTTCACAGTCTTGCACATCTTTTTTCATTAGGCTTCTCCAGTAGCTCTGCTCCCTAGTTTATCTCCTCTTCGCTGTACCTGTGTGAAAGGAAAAATCAACCCTAAAACCTAAAAATATTGTTAATTAATGAACTGGACGTTCAATGTTTTTGTACGAAACAAGACCGTTTTTTACACTTAATCGGTAGTGGACCTAAAAAAAACGTAAATGGCAGATATGTTTGGTCACTTTCTCAAAAAGCTGTCAAAGAGCAAAGACTTTGGAGCCTTCTATTTGCACCAAAACATCGACCAACAGTGATACATGTATAATAAAGGCAGAGAGACGGACATTTTGGACTGAACTATTCCTGTAAACCTTAAGATATGACTCCATAGGTTGACTAGGTGGCACACTGATTGGTCTAAGTCACACACAAAAAAACAGAATAGTTTTGCATCCTGCATGTTTCATAATCTCAGTTCTGGGTGTTTGTACTCACACTAAAAAGGCTCTCTACACAGAAAAAACATCATAAGTTGCCTTCAGGGTTGTACAGTAACTAATGTAGCTTTTCTTCTCTGAGTGTTTGATGATGTAGTCCCATTGTACTTCATCTCCTCTCTTTTCCTCACCTGTCTGTTTTCATTTCTGTTATCCCTTCTTCACCGGCTTGACTTTCCTCTGAACATGTCTCTACAGTAGTACAGTTTGTCCCCGGGCACCTTCCTCTGTTGATTCTCCAATCACTCTACGAGCCTTCATTCGACTGCCATCCTCTGACTGCAGTCCGAGTGGTATCTTCAAATAGCAGAACTTTTCAGAAATATCAAAATGCAGCATTGTATGTGATTTTGAAGTTTTCTGAGGGGTTTTGAAAGGGTTTCTTGGTACTTTGGGTTGTGAGACACATGCAGACTCATCTTCGACCTTGTTTCAAGCATAGAAAAGCATCAAAACTCAATAGCAAAATCCCCCATTTTGTCTATATCATATCTCTGTCTACATTTTTTAACTCCAACTTCTGTAATCAGTTTGTCGCTTCTCCTCTCTCCCTCCCATGTCTCTCATTATTCCCCATCACCCTGTCTCTTCACCAGTCCGGACTCGGCGTAAGAGACAGCGCTATGTGGAGAAGAACGGTCGCTGCAATGTGCAGCACGGTAACATGCGGGAGACTTACCGCTACCTGACTGACATCTTCACCACGCTGGTGGACCTCAACTGGCGCTGCTCGCTCTTTGTCTTTGTCATGGCCTACGCTGTGACATGGCTCTTCTTCGGGGCCATCTGGTACCTCATAGCCTACTGTAGGTAAGATTGTTAAGCAAGGGGTTGGATCAAATTTATTTATTTAGATCTCTTTGGTCCTGAGTCATAGAGAAATCTGTAGATTTTCATTCTGCATGAACACTACTGTTGCTAAATCCCAATGACAATGAGCAAGATCAAATGTCCTATAGCACAAACTGACAACAGTATTTGATCACGTTTTAAAAATCACTTTCAGACATTGTTGCAAAATGTGTATTACCAACAACAGGGCGTTCCTTAGTTGTGTATGTTTGTCTTTCCTTCTCCTTCTCCTTGCTTGTTATTGCTTCACATTTTGGGCTGCGCTTATCTGCTAGCTTGCCAAGAGTTAGATGGAAAGATTGATACCACTCTCCTGTCTGTACCTTGTAAATATGAAGCAACAGCCAGGGTATGGTTAGCCTAGTGTAACTGAAGGGTAACATGCAAGACATAAGGTGTTAATTAGTGAGCTTTAGATGTGCTGGTAGGCAGATTGTTTTTGACCTTTGGACAGAGCCGGTGTTCTGTTGATTTATGCTACCTATCGAGATATGCTACGGAGCGGTTCTGCGCATGCGTATGACCCACGAGCGCGGTCTGTTTCTACGCCCCCATAAATCTGTGCAACCTTGCTGTTGGGTATGCCGTCGAGACAGTGGCTATTCATCAGCAATATCAACAAAAAAAAATCGTTATACCCCTGATATCTTAAATAAAGATGGCATAATATAGTATTTCAACATGCTCATTTCACATGGAGTGAGTAGTGCACTATAAAATGATTCTGTAGAGGGAGAATTATTTGATAGGAGACATCAGAATATGCTAACCCTGAAATGATGTTATAATATAATAAAAAAAACAGAAGATGTCATAATACTGTGAGAGTTATACTTTTATGGGATTGGAAAAGGGAACACATAAGGTAGCATTTTTCTATAGGGCAGCATACATCTTCAGAACCCAGGCTAGCTGCTTTTCTTCTGTTTCCAGTCTTTGTGCTAAGTTAAGCTAACCGTCTTCTGGCTGTAGCTTCATATTCAGCAGGCAGATTCGAAATGTCCCAAAATGTCAGACTATTCTTTTAATGAAATAATCACGAGGGAACTGCGCAAAGATGGAGGAGGATGCCGCGAAAGCTAAAAAATCTTTCAGCCAAAAAAGCAGATGACAAAGCAGTATTAATACTACAGTGTATTTCATCATGATGTGTTACCTCTTCACAAGAAGATGTGTCTGCTGGATCCCCGCTCTAATTAGCTAACGTATTCATCTCATAAAACCGTGACCTCTTTATATCAATTACAGGCCACCTTAAGCTGTGCCAGAGAGCTGTCAGTGTTGCTGCAATTCCTTGGTCACCAACACAGGTCAATAAAAGTCATAGATTATATAAATTACTTAACACCACTTTCATTAATTAGCTCTCCTTTTCTGGCTGGAGCTGTGTTAATCAGGGACATTAGCTTGTGTAGCGAGTAGTTTGAAAGAAAATCAGCACACTCTTAGTGGCGCAGGACTGAAAGACCAGCAGATATAGTGATGATATATGATGGAAAAAGAAAATTTTTGCCGCATCGACAAAGTGACAGGATGAATCATGAATCATGAATCATTATGGTTAATATGAGGAATAGGATTACGTCCTATTTATTATAAGCATTAGCTGAAAGGTGACTGTAAATGTAAAGGGAGAGATGGGTCGTCATACACATATTTCTGCGCCTTCATTCTAAATATATAAATCTTCTCGCTCTCTATTTTTCCCTCTTAACACCCACTTTGTCACCCTCCCACCTTCCCTTTCTCACACATTCTCCTTTTCTCCTTCCTAAGGGGTGATCTGGACCATCTGGAGGATGCCACGTGGACGCCGTGCGTCAACAACGTCAATGGCTTCATCTCGGCCTTCCTCTTCTCCATCGAGACGGAGACCACCATCGGCTACGGCCACCGCGTCATCACCGACCAGTGTCCAGTGGGCACCATGCTGCTGCTGCTCCAAGCTATACTGGGCTCAATGGTCAATGCCTTCATGGTGAGCACCAGAGCTGGGGGATTCACTGGCATACAGTAATTTGATTTTGACATTCTTTTTACACTTAAATCTGAGAGAATTTCGTGAAACCTAAAAATACTGGACATAACCAATTATGGTGATTTGTAGAGAATTATTTCCACATTAAACTAATTAAAAGATATTATTATAGCATATTATAACGATGAAACATCAATTGAAATTCACATAATGCTTAAGTCTGTATTCTCAGTAAATTGTTTTGCAT
This sequence comes from Micropterus dolomieu, assembly GCF_021292245.1. Taxonomy (NCBI): domain Eukaryota; kingdom Metazoa; phylum Chordata; class Actinopteri; order Centrarchiformes; family Centrarchidae; genus Micropterus; species Micropterus dolomieu. The sequence goes on along the minus strand of NC_060155.1, from coordinate 6,168,707 downwards.
ATAAGAACCAATGTAGGAAGAAAACCTGGATGTCGTTGCCATACTGATACAGAACTTATCATTTACTGTCAGTATGTATTGTTTGCAGAGCTGGGTCTAACACATAGCGATTATCAAACTTTGCTTGGCTCTCAGATTCTTATTCAAATGTTCAAATGATCTAATTCCATTTGACAAAGGCACCTGCATAGTGAAAGAAAAGTACATGTAAATACTGTTTGACCTGAGTCAGTTTGATTAGAAGGAGGCCTCCTGTCAGATCAGCTGAATCCAATCAAAAGATACATTTACAATTTATTCTCTTGAGACTAGAGAGATGACTTTGAAAGTGCTGATGGAGCTAGATTTTTGAATCCACACACCAACATCCAAGCATGTTTATGCATGTTTGCAAGCTGGCAGCATGCCATATTAGCAACTGATGGAATCGTGGGCTGTTTTACTATGCGTGTTAAAAAAGGATTGAGTCCGGGGTTAATTCATTTCATGTTATTAAACACTGAACACTGGAAAAAGCAAACTCTATAGAAAATACGAGTGAGCCCTGTTTGTATTCAGCCGTCACAACGAATGTTTTACAGCTGTAAAGTCTACATCATTCATTCATTTTCCAATAATCCCCTGCTTTACCACCCGCTCTGTCTGTCTGTTTCCCCTCTCCTTTAAACCTCCCCGCTCGGTCCAGGTCGGCTGTATGTTTGTAAAGATCTCACAGCCCAACAAAAGGGCAGAGACACTGGTGTTCTCCAAACATGCCGTCATCTCCCGGAGAGACGACAAGCTCTGTCTGATGTTCAGGGTGGGCGACCTTCGGAGCTCCCACATCGTGGGGGCCAACATGAGGGCCAAGCTAATCAAATCCAAACAGACTCAGGAGGGTGAGGCTACCAGATAAGACAATTATTGATAGTATTGGTAAATGTTTTACTCACTACCAAAACTAATGTGACTACTATGACTACTACTACAACTTGTACAATTACTACTGTTTACTACAACTACCATAGGTGGAAAATGACAACCTACTTATAAGAACTCTTGTTTCTTTAAATGAGTAGATTATTTCAAGAATTATAGATTAGTCTGTGGTTATGCTGTTATGACCCAATCAGGAGGATCTTTTTAAATCCGATGTGATAAACGCGGCAATCTGTACAAAAGCGCATTGATAAAGAAAAGCTTTCATGTAAACTCTTTCTCCTCCTTTCCTTCTTTTCTCACCTCACATTTGGTTGTCTCCTTCAGGGGAGTTCATCCCGCTGGACCAGACAGACATCAGCGTGGGCTTCGAGACAGGCGATGATCGGCTCTTCCTGGTCTCGCCGCTGGTGATCTCCCATGAGATTGACGCACATTCACCCTTCTGGGACATGTCGCAGTCCCAGCTGGAGAAGGAGGACTTTGAGATTGTGGTCATCCTGGAGGGAATGGTGGAGGCAACCGGTGAGGAATGGGCCATACTGTCTATTAAAGAATTGAGATTATGAGACCTTTTTAAGGGCAGTTATGTAAACTGGCATGTAATCTTAAAAATCATGTTCATCACGAAATGCAACATAAAAAGAGCTGAGCTGGAATGCATTTGCATGTTTGCATATACAATGAAAATGTGGGCGATGGAAAAACCATGTGCTGCTCCAAATCACCGTGCTGTGAATGAATACATGGTTACTCACTGGAGATAGTGACAAAAATAAATGTAGCTACTGTGTATTGAGCTGATGATTATTACATTTTAAAACAGATTAAGGTACAGGCCATATAAAAATACAACTAACAATAATTATTTATTTACTTATTGCTCAAACGTCTTTATATGATTTGTTATAGGTGCTTTTGTGATTTAAAATGATAATAATGTTATAAAATAAAACAACTTAACAGCACTGCATTGTATGGGATATAATACCTTACAATTTAGTTTGACTATAAAGTTCTAATGGCCTCTATGCTGTGAATGCATGTTTGGCTGCATAGCTGCCGGAGCATTAGGAAATTAATCTTGTAGATGCATACAACTGTATGATATTACAGCAATACCATCACTGTTTTACAGAAAGTAAACCCTGCCCAAAACTGTCCATTAGAAAATGAAATTCCCCTTCCAAGATGTCTGAGTTTAGATCTGCATTTCTCTTCTCAGTCTTTCAGGAAGCTTTTAGAGCCTAAGGATGATGTTATTATGGTGGAAATACATATTATATTTAGATATATAATATAAAATATAATAATATAAAATATAATATAAGTATATTAGTGAATGTGTTATATAACAGGGAACAAAATGGATAAGAAATCGCTGGGGCAAGTGATCTTCATGTGGATGTTTTTGTGTTTTTTTAGTGTTTTAATTATTAGTAGACAGACCATCCACAACTGCGTCCATCCCCTTATCTGCCCTTGAGCAAGGCACTCACGCCTTAAGGACTAACTCGCTAGTTACTCACGCTGGATAAATCATCAGCTAAAATGTGAATGTGTCATGTTATACTTACTTAGAGTTCTCTGGCTCAAACACATTTAACGTTTTCATTTCTGAAGCTCAAATCTCAGAAGAGGCTTTACCAAATCTATCAAAACTTGAAGAGGTCTGGATTTACAGTATATTGAGTGGGGAAATCATTCACACCAGCTGCGCAACACATTATCTCTGCTCAGAGATCACTTCAGAGATTACATATTTAGGAGCAAAGTTTGACACCTGTGTTGTATTTATGGTTGTATTTCATGTTGTTGGCAGGTATAAAGAGAGTCTGGCAGGAACAACTAGCCAGTTACCTGTACCCTGAACGGATTTGGACAGGCCTTGTTTATCTCTTTTTCTTTATCCCCTTCTTAGATTGCCTTATGTCAACTTAATTCTGAGAGGATAATGTACTCAACTGTTTCTCACTGTTTGGCAATAATTCAGTGTGTCAGAGCTATTCATGATGCATCTCCATGAGGTAAAGGTGGCCTCTCTGCCCACTCCAAATATTGATTCCTTTAGTCAGAGTGCTGCGGAGAGTTACAAAGAAGTAGCTGACAGTCATAACTCGGCTGCAGAGAATATTCCTATGAAGACAGCTTGCCGTTTAAATTGTTTGTGACTAAATGGGTAAATAAATTACCATCTCGAGTTTTAGGTATGGTGCTTTGACGTTCTGCTCAGATTTCTGCCGCAACCAAGCATAGACAATCCTAGTTAGTTCCTCTGATGTATCACAAGGGCCTGGACAAATGTTGTGAGGCACAATGAATGTATGTACTCGTGTGTATGTGTGCGCAGGGATGACGTGCCAGGCGAGGAGCTCCTATCTAGCGGAGGAGGTGTGCTGGGGTCACAGGTTCAGTCCGATGATGTCACTGGCAGAGGGCTTCTTTGACATCGACTACGGAGCATTTCACCACACGTTTGAGGTAACGCATTTCGAAGCCGGGGTAAGGACAAACTACAGGCTAATACAGAGGTGTTTAATTTGGTAACCTTGGTGAGCTGTCTCATATGAAATACAACATTCAAACCATGTATAAATCTGAGAAAGCAGAAAATCAGCCATTTTTAGGTTCTAGATTCTACCTTAAATACCTGTTTGCTGTTAATATGACAGCTGCTGTCAATATGTGTAGCTTGCATTTCTAGCTCACATTCCTTTCTGTCTATAGGAGGACAGAAAAAGCACTGTAGCAGTGTAGTTATAATTAAGCGTGGTGGCAGTAAAGGCTTTGACAATTTAAAACTTTATCATACATTATTAAACACTGATGTCAATCCCTTTTAGCAGTTTAACAATTTTGGAAGAGGCAAACAGCGTACCAGTTATTCCATTGACAGTAGACAAGAATTCAACTACATCCCTATTCCTGTCTCCACCTACATGTATAACCAACAGCTGAATTCTCACACTTGTTCTCATGGGGTTTTTGAAATGCATGCTGGGCAACTTATGTATTTTTTTCATGTTTATTTTGGTAGGGACAAGTGCACAGCATGGACCAGTGCCACACACACCAAAGCTTTCATAACCTATGCCTAAATTTATTCAAACGCACACAACTCAACAGGACAAACAGTAATACAATGGGCAAAAAATCTAAGAAAAAAGCTACTGATCAACCTTGGCTACATGTTTGACCCCTCTTTAGTTTAAAATGAACCTAGATCACGTTCCATTTTGACTTCTGTGGGTGAATTCCACATATTGATCCCCAAAGTAGGTTTTCCAAAAGGAAGCGTTGCAGTTTTTGTGTAGAAACAACAAAAGTCAAATCTTATGTGCTACTGGAACCTCGTCTTCATAGTCAGGTCAGCTGAACATGACTCCAGTTCGACAGAGGTTTGACATTTTGGGAAATTCACTTGCTCAATTTCTTGCTGAGGTTTGAAGAGTGATGCCACTCTTCGATTTGCCTGTTAAATATGAAGCTGCCACCAGCAACTGGTTAGCTTAGCATAAAGACCGGAAACAGTGGCGAACATCTAGGCTGGCTCTGTCTCACAACCCACCACCAGGTGCATTGCTGGATTTTTTTTTTTCAAGTTTTTGCATGGATTAAGCAAACGAGCAATGTTATTTATTGAACTTTAGATATGCTGATTTTTTTTTACTTTAAGAAAGAGGCAGGCCAGCTGTTTGCCCGTTTCTAGTCTCTGTGCTAAGCTAAGCTAACCAACTGCTGGCTGTAGCTTTGTATTTACTGTACAGACATGAGAGTGGTATCATTTCTAAAATATAACTCTGGGAATGGAACATCTTCTTGCTATCATGGTGATGCAAATATCTAAACTGAGAGTTTTGACCAACTCTCATATTTCCCCTCCGCCAAGGTGGACACGCCCTCCTGCTCAGCACGAGAGCTCTCATTGGCTGCAGCCAGACTCGACGCTCACCTCTACTGGTCCATCTCCAGCAGGCTGGATGAAGAGCCCACCCTGACCAACCAGGCGGCCAAGCATCCGGACAGCGGCTCGGCCAGCAGCAAAGGAGGGGAGCCGACCTTCATCGTCGGAGAGATGACTGACATCCAGGAGCAAACAGGACCGGGCGAGCTGAACGGCTGCATCGCCACCGATCAATCCGAATCAGAGGCCTAGAACAGAGAATGTTTACAAAGACCTTCAGTATATCACCACCACACCACAATTAGTGTTTGCAGACCTTTTCTTTCAAGGCAAATGAGTAGTTTCATTAGGTTCAGTTCCACACTATATGCCATATCATAGGAGTTTATTTCTTGATGTTCTTGTCTTTTATTTCTGTGTTGATCTTTGTGAAGATTCACAGTCATCCAGGTCATAGTTATCCAAGGTGGGTTAAAATCAAGGAAAACTTGACTTGGTTGAAAATGCTTCAAGTGTCTTCAACCGTTGGGTATGTTGATCTTTGTTACAAGTGTAGTGTATCTGTGATATCTCTTTTCGATCTGTTGTGTTAGCTCCAATCACCCTTGCCTATATCTACATTTAAATGACAATACTGTGCTTTAGGCAGGGACAACAATAGAACATCCTGTGGACCAAGGCTAAATGCTAAACAGAAAGAGGTCATTTGTCTAATTGGGCAAAAAGGTGACAAGGTGGTTTGTTTGTGCACATTGTGGGATTGTTCACGTTTAAAATAGGTAAGGTGCCTAGACACATTAGTTTCACCTGCGCATGAATATCACTAGATGATATTAAGGTATAGGCTGAAATTTTAGAAATCTTAAATTTCTTTAGATGCAAAGATTGTTCTAAGATTTATCATATATCCATCAGGTGTTAACAGAAAAGAACCAACACACAGCCTCTGGTATATTTGTCTTCTCTGGTAGAAACTTCAAACCATCATTTGGTGCTAGAAAAATGTTTGAAAGCTGGTACCCGCCATGGGTGGAAACGATTTCTTATCTTCTGGAGGCACCGAGTATTATGTTTGTTAAACAGTAACTTATCACCATGCTTAAAAAAAAAAGTGTTTTGCTGCTTTCTCTGGTTGAAAGTTTCCTGCCTGTTTAACCTCCGACCCAGCATCACTGTTGGCTGTAGTCATAAATGTGCTCTGTTGCATATGTAACCCCAACAGAGCACACATGTACATCACTACAGCAAGGTGAGAAGTTAAGTCTCTGGAGATCAGCAAAAACGAGATTTTAAGTAAGTGTTTAGTTACTCTTTAATAACACTAATATTATTGCTGCTGATGTTGCTAACTGCACTCACATTATGGTGATTAGGGATATCTATCTAAAACCTTTAACATAGACACAGTTTAACACTTGATCATGTCTGTGGCTTTGTTTCACATATGTTCACGTAGCACAGGGATTATCTGTCTTTTGTCCCCAGCCAAGTAGAAATTAAAAGCACAGCGTCCTGCTCAGTTCAACAAACTCCAAACTCCTGCTTCTGCTGCTGTGTATATATGTGACCATTTTTACTTGATGTTTTTAATATGTAATATACCACATCAATCAGAAATAATAAACTACAGTATATTCCAGACCTCCTGTCTTAGATTGCGTGATATTCTGGGGAGAGGCCACATGCAAAAAAGTACTACTGCTGTACATACTAAAGCTCTGAAACCTCTTTAGGATCTTTAATTCGGCCGTGTGAGATTATATTTGGTAAAGAAAACAGACATGTACAATTCAAAGATTTGTACCGGGTCCTGAAAATAGGCTTCATAGTAAATTACATTGCATAACTAGGACTAGAATTTTAAATACATTTGTCTGGTCTTTCTGTTAGAACACTGCAATTTAACATCATAAAATAAGTGTTAGGATATAATTAAATACATTTAATCTCATACTGGCGACCTGTCCAGGGTGTACCACGCCTTTCTCCCGATGTCAGCTGGGATTGGCTCCAGCCAGAAGGAAATATTATACTTTTTACTCCCGTACATTTATTGGAAAGCTATAGTTACTAGTTACTTTGTAGATATTACACACATAAAATATGACCATCTTACAAATTATGATAAATTTTTATGGATTTAACTTCTCAACAGTTATGAAGTCTTTTTACAATGTGGTATTGCTACTTTTACTTACTTTACTTTACATAAAACACCTGAGTTTAGTTGCACCACTGTATAAAATACATAAAATCAATTATTGGTGGAGCTACTATTTTATGATGTATACTGTTTGTTTATACAGCAGGGTAATTTAATCCATAACCATGCTACATATTATAAAAGCTAAACATATGTTTGACATGTAAAATCAGAAAATGACTAGTAACTAGTACATATAAATAGTAGTTCAAAGTACACTACTTAAAACTGCTGACATGTATGATTTATGTCAAAGAAGCATAAAATACAAAATACTCCATTAAAATACCTCAGAACTGAACTGGTACAGTACTTGAGTCAATGTATTTAGTAACTTCCCACCACTGGTGTTAGCTCCCTCTATCTAGAAAAAACACATTTATGATTTACCTCTTGATGTATCAGAGGAGTCACTCTTTTAAATAAGTGTGATCATTTGCTCAGCCTCAAGCTTAAGATGCCTTACTGTATTTACAAAAAACATGTTTTTAATCTCATTTTGTAAAACAAATCACTGATTACCAAGTAGGTGACTATTTGACTAATGGACCATATTAAACTTTTCATGTAAAGCCCCACAGTGTGCTGTATGTCATTAGAAATTGTGGGCTGGATTTCAGGACCAGGAGAAGTCAGCATATTGGGTTACCAGGCAGAATCTTGACTTCAAAAAATGTCTTTCTCCATCTTGGCTGCTAGATGGCGATAAAGATCCAACGCTTCTTCTTCCAGCACACAATTATACTGGTGTGTACCAAGATGGGGTCCCCATCTCAGCTGTCTCCTAGGCAACCAGGGCTGGGGACAGGGAGAGGGCAGAGTGTGTGTGTGTGTGTGTGTTTATGTGAATGTGCATGTGCGTTAATGTGTGTTTGAACTGGACATTCACAACTGATGGGGGAGTTTATGAGGATTGTCTGAGAGTTGACGTGACGTTATAGTTTTGATATTTGTGTAAGACTGGATGATGATGATGATGATGATGATGCACAGCAGTGACCTTCAGGTGGAAAAGAACAAATGCCCTTGACATTGAAGCATAAGAGAGGAAGGACATGTTTTTATATTTGTTCTTTACCCGTCAAGATAAAACATATATAACACAGAAATATGAATATTAGTATCTAAGTAAGAAATTTTTTGGACATTTTTGGTGACTAAAAAGGACAAAACAGGACAGTTTAGCAAGTGTGTTTCCTAGAGTCCAAACCTTTATAGAACCAAACAGTTAGATTTCAATATAATGCTGCAAACATACGTCTTCAGCAGATATGCAGACGTAGCGTTTAGCTTTCACTTCACGTTGTGTGAGATGTCATAGCCGTTTTGTTTGAGAGTGAAAGGCTAAGTGCAAGTTTAATAGTTTTCAGTGATTTTCGGCTCGCCCCCGAGTTGAACCCCATGTGCCATTTCCAAGTTCTAATTATGAATTTAATGAGAGGCTGTTTCGCATGATCCCCGCTGAGCCGTAATCAATGTTTCTCTTCATGGAAGGAAGTCATGACAGTCTTGTTTCGGTCTAGGCAGACAGCGAGAGGAGAAGACGAACATTTTAAAAATAGAAGAAATAAAATATTACCCAAAACACACTGGCCACCAGTTTCTCCGAGACAAACAGAAAACTAAATGCAAAATGAGGCTTTTGGAGTTCACAAAACTTTCCACACTAACATTAAAAGTTGTTTTTTAATCTTAAGGTGTATATGAATTTTCTATATACAGTCAAATGCAAATGCAAAACCTATGATAATGACAATTATCATTGTATTGAGAGTTATACTGGGTCAATACTGGGTCATTATTGTGTAGTGATATTATAGTCATGGTCAATATGAGCATTATTATAATAATATGCTTTATTGCTGTTAAAGTTGCTCTAATTAATACTTTTATATTAACTATGGATTAAATGACTACATCGAATGTGACAGGGATCACTCTTAGTAATGAATACACATAGAATTATCATTTGAATCTGCAGTTCCCTCAGCCCTACAGGGCATTTTAGCATAATTTAGCTACTTGTTATAGTTTTAAGGCCTTTAACTTTACTGTTTTGCCTCCCTCTCACTGCTGTGTTGTTTCCGGCAGCAGCAGGCAGCTGTTTTCAGCAGATAAGCTCTGATAAATCAACTGTTCACTACCTGTCCAGCAGGAAACACAGACAGAGTTTGCGACTAGCTGGTGAACATATAGGGCAGCATTTAACAGCCAAAGAGCCAGATATTTCTCTCAGGAGTTGGTGGAGAACAAAACAGAGCTAAAAGGAGAGACCGGAAACACAACGCTAAATGCTAATGTTGCCTTGTGTCTGCTAGACACAGGTGATCGGTGATCAATGTTGTGTTTACAGCTTTGTGCACTGCCCCCGAGTCAGCAATAAATGTAATTCCTATTTAAATACCTGTTAACAATGTGAACAGAACAGCTCAATATGGAAATACAGAAATATGGGAAGCTGTGTTGCTGTAATTGAGGAAACTCAAATAAAGCTTAGACAACCACAGCAAAGTATTTTTAGGTCTACCAAGTATGTGTCTGTGATACACAGTATCTCCTGATAGAGATTTATTTTTTAAATACAGATATGGAAATAACTTCATGCAATAGTCACTTCTGTTGTGCAAAAAAAAATTTAAGTTCACAGTACTTGACTGATTATTTTTCCTGCTGCTTTTAATTGTTCATATTCATGACTCTTTCCTTACTGCATGAACCACAAGGCTCCACTGTAACTCTGTAACATTGTCACCAGCTTTCCTCTAGTCTCCAACAACCCAGTCAGATCTTTCTTCCTTCTGTACCACTGTTGGTAAAAACATGCAGCAACACCTCCTGTATGTGTAATGAGGACAATCTAAAGTGAGATATTCACCTACAGGTAACAGCTGCTCTGAGAATAAGTTAAGTTAAAGCACAACATTAAATCAATGGCTGGAATTGTTTAATGTGAAGATTAACATATGGTTTGACAAAATCTCAAACCATATTTTTCCAAGAGGTGTAAACAGAAGTGCAGTCTTTAGACAAACCTTCTGATGCCCGGAGAGGCCTGCTCAATTCCACAGTTGTCTTGTAAAGTGCTTTTTCTTTCACATGTCTATGAGCCCTTTAGTCGATTACTTTAAAGACAGTAAATTAGAAGCAGTAAAAGTCAGCCGGCCATGTGAAGTAAAGCAGAGCTGATATGGGTGTCAGACCACCCACTGTAGCATGCAGCAGGCTACACAATGGGCCATGGAATTCTTCGACTGCCAAATGACATGATTCAGGATCACATTGCCACAGCAGGCAAATACAAACCTTCTAAGCACATGTCGAGACCTCATACGGTCACTCAACATCAAGACCAAGACACGCAATAAACAACTCAGAGATCATGAACAATCGCACCTCATTCCATAGCTATGGAAATTTGAACATCTACAATTTCGTGACACTTCTGGTAAGGACAAGCCAGAGTCAGCATGAGACACGTCAACCGTATTTAACATATGTTCAAGAAAGTTAGAAAGGTCAAATTAGATTAGTGCTAAACAACCTGCTAATTAATACTTCCATGTCTCTCAGGTAAAGTATTCCACTAATAGTGACCCTTCCTGTGCTCAGACTAGAGTCGGGCCTTTGTTGCCCTTCGGGCAGTCGTACTAAAAAAGAAGCACTCAAGTATTATTGTACAAGGTACACGAGCGTCCACCAAATGACATGTTATGTTGCCATAGAGATGGGTATTGCTGGCAGTGCCTTGATAGTATGGCAGGAAGCAGGAGAAGAGCTGATACAGTGGTCTGTATTTAGCAGGTGAAATGACCAGACATCCAACACAAGGCAACTGCACTGGTTGGTGGAATTTAGATTTTCGAAAGCTCTTTACTAGCTGAGACAGAGTGTAATTAGTTGAGGTTTAACAATACATTGATTGAAATTTTATGCGTAGATTCTTAAATATATATTATTGTATATATTACAAAACAAATGCAGCTGAACTGTGTGAGAATACACTCTAAAAAATCTGCACAGGCTGCGTAGTTTGAGCTCATATGTTTAGTCCAAAATTAGGGGGGTTATCAACCACTTTCTTTTGTACATGTATTTTATATATTGACTATATATTACTAAACAAGATGTTTGTTCCCTTGCTCTGTGAAACAACATTTACACAACAAACGCATAAGAGGCAATGGTTTTCGTTTCTTCTAGTTACATATTTTTCATCGTCTTAATGATGAGTGGTTTGGGCAGTATAGGAGGCGGATAAAAAATCTAAGGATAATGTAGTTGGTTGGACGTATGCTGTTAAGTTTGATGTGTGACAAATTGTGTGAAATGCCTTCCAAGCACAGCCAGCCCAGTCAGGCTGATTGGAGCAGACTGACGTGACTGTGTCTTGGATCAAAAGGCAGCTGCCTCTGGCCCACTCACATCTGCACTCCCTCCGTTCTTAACAGATTTCATTTGCTTTGTCTACCTGGACAAAAAGCGACCAAAGGAGCCAGTCCTGATTTGAATGTATCCCCATTGATCACAACTTGTTGAAGTGCTGTGGCTGAGAGCCGCTGGCCATCCCGAACTGGTTACATGGGCAACTCCCAGATTTGGATACACGTCAATTAACACCCTTTGCCCAAATAAAAAAAATGAAACGCTTACATGGTGTCTGCTTTCTGCAGCGACCCCTGAGGTCAGGCTTTAACACTTTGTCATCTCTGGGACGTGTGCATTGTCCCATTACTCCTCTTGACGAGGGATCCCTCAGAGTGCAGCATGTCACAGTTGGCACAGGAAGGCCTGAGCCCAGCACACTTAATTAGCCAAGCTGTCTTGGCATTGGATGGGAGGGGGGACACACACAGTGACGAGTCATCAACATCACCAAGGGCGCGGTGCTGCTCACTGCTGTACTGCACATCTAAAACTTAACAGGATGGGAAAGGGGCGTGTGGGCGTTTATCTAGAAATTTGTGACTGAGTGATTGTTTTTATTGGAAAGTCAGCTGAGTAATGCAGCAAAAATGAGCACAAGCAGTGACTGACCTTTCTAGTACAAATACATCAGGTGTGTTCCTGTCAGGTTTTAATGTACCGAACATGTTTGACACAGATTAAGATACAAGGAGACATCCGCAGCACTCACGGCTCCACATGTCTGTGCTTATCATTCAAGTCAATATGTCAGACTGAATGAAAAAATGACTGTTGCTATGAAAAAAAGCAAAGTTAGGAGAAACAGTTTGGAAGAAACCATTCTGACATCCCTCTCTGTAGTTGCCTGCATGTGAGGAGCCCACCCCGCCTCAGCTGTAGTGAGGAGAGCCCAGTCCAGGCAGCCAGCAACCAGCGCGTCTCTGCCTACCAATAGGCATGCTCGGCTCAGGCTCTGTGCAGTGCTCTCAGTCTCAGCAGCTAAAGCTGGGCGCAGGGGAACTGCGACGGCCGCGCCAAGAATCTTCCCAGGTATGCGCCTCTCTGTTGCTACGCCCTTATCCTGTTTTTGCAATGTTATGGCATCTTGCTGCATGCTGTTTCCCACTTTGCCTCTGACAGTGGCTTATTTCTAGGGAGGGGTTGCTGTATCTTTTTCGTTTTTTTTTTTGTGGCTCACGCAGCCTTCACGGTAGCGCAGGGCAGCGGCTCTTGGTAAACACTCACAGTCAGCGAAGACGCATCTGCAAAGCCTCCTCGTTAACCGCGCGTCAACTTGCACACACCTCAAAATGTTCGCCCTTCGACCGATCAGCGCCGAGCCGCCTCTGCTGGTGGCGAGGCGGGGATGCGCGCTGGCTGCTGCGCTGCGTGCATTTCTTGGGCAAAAATTTGCAACGAGGTTATGATTTGGCCAAGCGGCTTTCGTCAAAACATGATCGCTGACTATATTTTCAACTTACAGTGCGTGCAGGTAGAGGGTTTATTTTTTTTTCTGGTAGGCGCCACACTTGCGGCACTGAGCGAAGCAGGTATTGGAAGCTGATATGAAAAAATCATTTCATAGCAATCAATTTTATGTAGGCTGTGCCATATAACACTGCAGTATAGTAGGTCATACTGTGTCTATGCAAGACAGCTATTCTTACAACAGTGATACATTATTGAAAGCTACGTGTTATGATACCACGGATCTATTTCAAATCATTATTCATTCATACAGTGAGTTATCATCCAGGGAAAATGATGGTGAGGAAGATGCCCCCCCACCCCGAGATAATCAGGTGGACTTAGTTAACACAAAGTGCCGTTAATTATAAACGTGCAGAACTTGAGCTTAAATGAGTTTGCATACGCAGTTTTTTTTTTATGAATAGCCTTGTCTGTGGCGCTCTGTTTCCCCTGTCACTAGGTAGGATGTAGGTACACTCCCTGAGCAGTTAGGGTGGTGCTGCCTGCTAGTGCTGATGTGCTACAGTGGCCACTACCTGTGCATGCAGTCTGTTAGGCCCGGCTGTGCATTGGGGGCCTCCCCTCCCTCAGCTCCGGGAGTGGTCAATAGAACTCCATTTCTAAAAGTTTAAAGTGAATTGAGACTTATCATCCAAATGGAAGTTGTGTTTTTAGAGCATTGCCTTGAAAGTTACCAATGGAAGCTCCTCGCATAGAAATTGATCTGTGTTTCAAAAAGCAGAAAAAGGACTCTGCTCTTAATGGCAGTGCTTATCAGCTGATGAATGACCTCAACAGCAACTTTTACAGCAGCTGACCTTATCCTTAGTTCTCCTCACACACAAAACTATCATATCTCCCTGCATGTCAACACTGTGCATGTAAAAATGTGGTAGTGTCGTAATTATTAATGGTGCTGTTGTTGTTGCTATGCAAAAAAAGGCTCATGTGCTATATTTCCACTGCAATCATTTGAAGCTGTGACCTTGTCAAAAAGGGCCACTGTGTGTCTGGTTCGCTCTCGTTCCCCCTGATAAAACGATGCGTTAAAGGAAGCTACTTTTTCTCTATGAGTCTATCTTCACAGGGCATGGCTGCTCTTGGATTTGGCTAATTCATGAAGCCCTTGAGTTGATTTTTGCTGCATTTACCACACTATCTGTTCACTCCACTTGACGAGCCAGGAATAGTTGGAGGACTTATACATCAGAAGCCTTGATTTCTACATGCAGATTTTTAATGTCTGCTCAGGCTCATCCTGTCAGTAAAGTTACAATGACATTCATATATAGGCTAAACCATTTTCACATGTGTTGCCCTTGAAAATATGATTACACACGGTGTGGTCTTTTCTGCTGAGCCTTTTACATCTGGAAAGTATTCATTTTCTCCAGGCTATATGTAAAGTGTTTACGGTGAATCATACAGTATGAAATAAGCTCCCATGTCGGGAAGGGGGGGGGGGGGGGGGGGGGGGGGGGGGGGGGGGGGGGTGACTCCTAACTGCAAAGTGGACAAAGTTACAGCAGGTGGAGTGAGAAATGTTAAGGTCACCTTAAGGTCATGACAAGAGGAGGGGATTTTTCCAAATGATTTGAAATGGTCTTTCATAATGTCAATATTTTGCATCATTGATGTAAATGGAGCAAAAGACAAGCTGACATATTTCTTGGCTTAGGTTTACTGTTCTTGGAGCTGTTTTCTACGTATGTAGCTGCAACAATTAGTCAAGTAATCGATTGGTCTATGAAAAGAAAATTAATCGGCAAATATTTTGATAATTTCTTAATCATTTCGGTCATTTTAATGTAAAAATGCCAACTATTTGTTGGTTCCAGCTCCTCTTGTGAGAGTGAATATAGTATACTTCGGTTCTGGACTGTTGTTCGAACAAAACAGGATGTAAGGATGTCACTTTGGGCTCTGGGACGTTGTGATGGGTATGCAAATGTTTTAATATATTTCTTTTACTAAATCATTTATCAATGATCATGAAAGTAGTTGTCACAAGAGTTTATTTAAGTTGATTTGTTATTAAGATCACACTCGTTGTTCAAGGTAAACTACCAATATGAAACCAGTGCATTTTGTTCATACACAGAGGAAAACACAATGCACTGCGACAACAGGTACTCTTTCAGAGTTTACTGCAGCCCCGGTAAATGTTTTTAGTCTGTGTTATCTTTGGTATTAGATATGAATCTGTTTACATATCTTTGGACGGTCAAGTGTCATTTAAATAAGTCTTCGTTCTGTCACATGACCTCCATCCCTAATGTATAATGTAATCAATCAATATAATTTCTTTAAAAGCATAATAGTGTTAGAAAAAAAAAAAAAAACACATTTGGCATCTCATCGCCCTAACTTTAAGCAAGAAGTCTATTCTAACACTCATGTCTTTGATTCAACACTGTACTTGTCCTTTCAGTGTCACCTTCATAATGGAAAACGAATAGTGAGCCACTATTCAAGTCCAAACATGATTAGCCAAAATGCTAATGTGTGCAAAGCCTTTGATCACCGTGCTACTGTTTTATAAGCCATCCGCTGTCATCTCCAGGCAGGAAAGACTGTTATAGCCACTAATTAATATATCAGACAAGCAGGGCTGCTTTTGCATTCCCATACACACACAAGTGAACACACAAACAGCAGAGGAACTCAAGAGAACAGACTCTTCACATAAAACTTTTAGTCTGTGTTAAAGCACTCATAAAACAAGATTCTCCTTTTTTAACCTACTTGCAGAATTATATTTAGATCTGAAATGAATAGTCAATTACACAATAAGATGATCGATAGAAAATTTGTCAGTTATTTTGATGTTGATCGTTTAGTAAGAACAATGAGAACAATTCTCAGAAATGTCCCAGTTCCCACAATGTCTTTTGTGATTGAATATCTTTGGGATTTGGACTGTTGGTTGAACAAAACATGCAGTTTGGTATTACCTTTGGCTTTAGGAAATTGTGATGGGCATTTTCCACTTCACATTACACAATATCTGCAGATTAATCGGCAATTTGGCAATTCATAATCTGCTTGATTTAGTGACAAGACACAGTGACAGTCTGAGAGAAGCGCTAAAAAACGTCATTCATCATGTCGACATGTTCACCTGAAAAGTTTCAGTTTGGTTGGTTTTGGTTTAAATTTAAATTAATATATAAATAAATACAATTTGATGCACCCACAAGAATCTACTTGTGTAGTAATAAAAAAAATCATTAAGATGAATTAAATGGTCAATATACACATTTCTAGAAGTAAGGTTCATGTTATAATATGACATGAAACCTTAAGATTTACGTTATATTAATTAGTTTCAGTTCTATTTATGCCTATATTTAGTGTTCATTTTAGATTTTTTTGTTAACACTGCAAGTTAGACTTCAACATTGAACTGGATTTTATGATTCGGGAGCTGAATCACTTTAATTACATGTAATAAATGTACCATATTTTTTCCCGATGCCATTACGACAGAAGAAATACTGGCAACTTACAAATGTACAGTACTTTGCTTTATATTGAATTCTCCATTTTCCTATACAGATGGTGTTGTATTAAGTTACCAGAATCGCAGATATATGATGCAAACTATAGTGGAGGTCAGGAGATTACCGTAAGAGTATCTGACACAGACTGTTAGTATGGTGAGGTATTTAATCTCCTCTTTATACTAAATGCTGAAGAATTACTTGTAGTTTCTGTTAACTATTCTTATCTATTGGAGAAAGTACATCATTGTCCACATGCATCGATTAGTGCAGCTGACCGAATGCTGCTTTGAGTATCCGACAATAACAGCGATTGTACAGATGGATGAAGAATGTTCTTCAGAGAAACTGCTCGTGTTGAGATTAAATCATATTTTCCACTGTATTTATCCCAAAGAAAGGGAAAAGAAATCATTATGTAGTCAGTGGTTTAATGGATAGGAACAACTCTCAATTTAGCAATTCTTACGCTGGACAATGGTTCCAGACAATTTAGAAAATTTATGTCTTTCTGAGGATGGAAGGGTACAGCTAAGCGCCCACATTTTCTGGTTTCTAGATTTGGGAGCGAATTGTCCATGTTCATAAAAATCAACTGGACTACAGAGTATGGATTAAAATAATTCTGCAGTGTGCACCTTTCAACTTCAGTTGCACATTGCAGAGTTGCCCTTGGAGACACAACATCTGGACAAAAGACTGTGTTTAATTTAGAACACTTAAGTGAGCTTCCAATAAATCTGTATTTTTTGACATTGGCTAGAGTGTTGAAAATGACAATTCATCCATTTAGGTGCATGCAGAAATAATCTGTTCACATGTTACCTCTTCCCTCCCCTGTCCTCCCCTTAGTGATGGCCTCTGCTGAGCAACCGTGCTCCAGCTTCCACCAGCAGCACTGCGCATAAGGCAACACACCCACCTTTGCCCTCCTGCCCAGAAGTGAGAGACACCACCATGTACAGTGTGGAGGACCTCCTCATTTCGCACGGATATAAATTGCCCAAGAGCGGCCCTCCGTCTGCCACGCCTTATGACAAGCGCCCTGCTGATTACCAGCGTGAACTTGTGGACAACAGGGCTGGCCGGGGGACATTGAACGGGTATGAGGCGGACCGGGGGGCATCTATCACAGGCATCTATGGCAGCAGGCAGGCACTGGTGAAGGGCTACCCCGCCACAGACAACGAGAGCGGGGAAAGGAACCAAAGGAGAAAAGAAGCCGGTATCGGTATCCTAGGTGACGCTCAGCCCTTGGGTGATTCTCTTGCCACAGATAGTGGGTGAGTGTTTTTTTCCCTCTGTTTTGCGATCCCCCACACCCTTTACCTTCCCTTTTTTTCCTCTCTCCCCCTTCTCACTGGGGCCCTTCGGTATTGCATGCAAAACTGAGTCTGCACTGCGCAGGGTTTTTTTTCCTCTTCCCTTTCCCCTCCTTCCAGAGCTGCAGAACACTGTGGCTGCAGCAGCACCACTGACATATCTTATGCTATGATATGAGGAATTATGAAAGGTGCCTTTGCACTCGTTTGAGTTGTGTAAATGCCTGCGCAGAGAGGTGACTTGTGCCTCAGTGGAGCCCACCCATGCACTGGTATCGTCTCCACAGCCTCCACCACACAGGCAGATGTAAACAGCAGCACTAGACAGTGAGCAAACTGAGGAGGACTGAACATGCCTCAAGACAGGCGCGTAATCACTCCACTGTAAACACTGGCACACTGAATCACGCCCAGCACGTGCTCTGTGATGTAAGCATGTTGCTGGGCAAGGGTGCACAGCGCGGCTCCCCTCAGCCATACAGTAGCATATGCTGCTGAGGATGATCCACTGACTCTGCTGCTTAAATGAATGAGTACAGTGACTAACACAGTGATATAGTGCAGTGCAGATATGAGATGAAGCGCTTAAAATGGGCATATTATTCTTTTAATTAATACATTTTTTTAGTTCTCTTTTATTATTTAATAGACTGGATATTTTACTAACTTATATTCTGGTAGATTTTAATTTGTTTTTTTTATGGAACTGCTAACTGTAAATCAAGCCCCTATGTGGCTGTATCATAAATATGAATCAACTAGCCTGAGAAAATACAATTATTGATTTATTTTATTTGAAGGATCTAATGGTTACATATGAATTTCAGCAAGGATTTCAAATCCACGCTCCCTTGTTCCATTATAACTGACTGTCATCAGGGTGGCTTAAAACATGCTTGAATGTGACTAAATACTGTATATTCATGGATATCACAGTGTTTCTTTCGCTTTATTCAGCACTGCTTTTCCACCACACCAAGAAAACAGCTTAAGAAAAATTGAAAAATAAAATTACAGTGTACTCTTACAAAATGAAAAAGAGTGAACCTCTGTTTTTTAGACTTAATCTTTATGATTAAGTGTATTTCTAAGAAAATTGTTTTAGCAGTGCAAAATGCATTACAGCCATATCCTGCAGAGGTAAATATGGACCCATAACTAAAATCATCTCCAGGCGGCACACCTTTATCACACTGCAGTGATCACTCGTTGCCCTATTGCTATTTTTTGTTAAATTCAGCAAGGATTTTAAAAAGGATATAAATATTTGTGATACTACATATTCACCCTAGCAACAAAATCTAAATCTGATTTTCTCCTGAATTATCTTTTATTGTGACATAGTGAAGCAGAGTACTTTAAAAGTTTATTGCTTATAGGTGGGTCATACTATATTTCCTAAAAGGGTACAGTTTGATCTTGATAATTGAGTTATGTGGTCAATTAAACAGAAAGAAAGAGGTACTTTTGCTTTCGCGTCAAATCAGGTAATGGGATGTTTTTGCTTAGCCTTTTTCTAAAAGCCACAGTGAGTGTCCAGATGACCAGCTTCCTATATAAGGTCAGCACAATTTAACATGCAGATCATATTGCAGTAGCATCATAATTTCATGGTTTCTTCAAGGGGCCGCTGACTTAAGCACTTGTGTCTCCTATGGGCTGGCTCTCCTTGATTAAGTCGCGTCGGAAAGCCAATACTGCCAAAACCAAAACACATGCTTGAGATTGGCATGGACATGGCTCTAATATTTGACAATTATCAAATCTCAAAATGGTGGTGTTGTTTTATTATATTATTATAGAAAATTAGCTAATACTAATTTTGATTCATTTTGTTTTGTTTTTGGGAAAGGATGTTCATTGCAGATAATTGAATGTAAGAATATTTTCTTTTTAGTGGTTCTTTCAAACTATGGAGCACTGTCAATCATATAAAAGAATATTGCCTTTTAGATACTATTCTGTGTTTGTCTGCAAATATAACCCTAATGACTGTGTGTCAGTAACTCTTGCAACTTCTGTAACCGCAAGTGTTTGCAAGTGTCAACCTAGATTCAGAGTTCACATCACTCTCCTTCTATGACACTTAACTTTTCTGTCTTTGCAGATTTTACGATGTTCCCAGTTTGACTTATTCAGAGCCGCTGAGCTATGATGAGAGGGATGTTTCCTACTGGCGAAGGAGAGGCCAGGACTTCAGCATCCTCCTGGACTATGCTGATGGCAGGGAGCTGAGGGCCTCTGCTGGTGCATGGAGGCCACAGGCCCTGATTGCAGCAGAGGAACACAGAGCAGAGAGGCAAGCGCAGCAGCTATGGGAGGACATTTCCTGGCTAAGGGACTTGGACGCAGCCCCTGGTCAGCTAAGGGTGACAGGGGAGAGGAAGTGCCAGAGCCTTGGTACAGAGGAGTGGAGGCCTGCTGTGGGCCTGGGAAGGCAGCTGTCAGATGGGGACGGGGAGAGGTGGGTTCAAGACCAGTACCGCCGCCTGAGGACACCGGAAGGTTTTTTTCACCCTAGAACTAAAGCAAAGTCTCAGTCTCTCCCCAGAGTTTTGTCACCTGACAGAACTGGCATCAGAGAGCTCATTCCATCCAGACCTAGCCTACCTGATAGACAACAGAGGATAAACAGCACTGTCTTCTCTGGGCCCTATAGTAGGTATATCTATAGCGGTGCTGTTGTCAGGGACCGGTGGGGTAGGAATGCTGGGCCAAGCAGCCATGTTGCACTTTTACCAAAGCCCAGGTTCAGCAGGCCTTTAAAGCCTCCGTCATATGAGATTCACCAGCAGACTAGGGGTAGCGCAGAAATGCTTGCTATAGACCAGGGTGCCAAACAAAAAGACAGGCCTATCTATTATCCAAGGGGTGGGGAGCTGAGACATGACTATTTCGCACAACACTCTGCCATTTCTGGAATGGAGCCCCCAGGCTACATCCCACCCCCATCTTATAAAAGGGCCCCACCCCCAAGAGCAGTTTCACTTAACCGCAATGAAATTGCAAACCTAAGATGGAGGGCAGAAGCTCTGCAGATGCCCAGCTCAGATCCTGGAAGGTGGTTTTCCAGGCAGGCAGGCGGTTCATGGCTGGAACATTATGGAGAGCGAGGTGCATCCTATCGGAAACAGGTACATTCCGGACATGAAGAACAACCAGGCCATGCCCGTCAATTACCCACTGAAGACCCAAGAGGGAAGCAAATCTCAGGAGGGCCTAGCGGAAGTTCTCTCACTGACTCAGACAAGATCCGTAACATCAACAAAGAGACTCCACCCGCTAAGATTTTAGGACAATCTACACATGATAGTGCCTTTCCTCCCCAACAGGGGCCAGCTCTCAATACTGACAGCCGCAAAACAGCTCTCAATGACAACGACAGCAGTAATCGATGGTGCAACAGGGGAATAAACAAAAAAAGTGACAGTGTAGCTTCTGAACAAAACCGTAGTCAGTTTTTTCCTTCATCTATTCTTGGTAAACCACCACCTCCTCCATGCAAGCCGGCTGACCAGGGTGTCTCTGAAACTGTAACAGAAGTAAAAAAGGTTGAACAACCTGAACCACCTGAGAAAGACAAATCCAAGAATCTAAAAAAGAGACTTAGTGAGACAATTTTTTGTTTGGTGTCCGTCCCTGTTACTCCGCAGCTCAGTGGGACAATCCGCGATCAGAATAACAACAATGAGAAGTCACCCGACCCAGCGGACAGTCCTAGTGACAACAAAACTGGCCATTTAACAAACCAAAGTCTCCAAAGCACATCTTCAGCTGAAGCTGAGCTGCAAGCACTAACTGGTAGCATAGCGAGCAGCAAAACAAGCAGCAGAGCAAGCAGCAAGATGTTTAAAAAAGTACCCTGGAGACCCCCTAAGATAAATCATTACAAGGAGATGAAACTGTCAGGAACCTGGCCTGCAAACCAGTATCGTGACCAGGAGACACAAACTAGCCCAGAGGCTAGAAAACCTGCCCCTGAAAACAAGGAAGCACAACAAGAACCTGTCCCTCCTGGCACTGAAGTCCCTCCTGATAGCAGTAGTGCAGTGGGCACTGCCTTCAGTTTTCCTATAAAGGGAGTGAAGAGCCTGAAACTGTCAAGCAACAGCGCCTTCTCCCTGACCGCCACCTTCTCCAACCAGCTGAACAAGAGCACAGCTCAGCAGCCAGCAGTACCACCCTCAGGAAATGATGTGGAGGAGACCAAACCAGCAGCAAACAGTGGGCAGGAGGCATTTGAACAGTCCCTGCTGAAACCAGTGAGCCAGCGACCATGGGATGCTGTCAAAGAGCTGGAGACCATCAAAAAAGAGGTCAAGGATCAACAGCAGCAGAGCAGCAAACAGGCCAGTGTTGACAAGTGCATAGAGGACCTCAACGAGGCCTACAAAGACATATTGGAGCTAGGCACTGCCAGCAATAAAGTCCCAAATGGTTCTGTTCAAATCCCAGAGCGTATCAAAATCCGATTGACATCAGAACCTCTCAACAAGCCCAGTAGCCTTAGGCGCAGTGCAGTAAGCTGGTCTGTTGACCCAGAATACAGGGAAGTCAAGAGCGCCTTCTCCAGGCCTGCGACAAAGTCAGTAACCTTCAGCAAGCAGCTTAGGGAGGAGCTCCCTGTCCCACCCCGGGAGACAGGTTTCAGAGAATACAGGGTTGTAGCGCATCTTTCGCGCAGACGGAGCAATGATGGCAGGACAGTAAAACTAGACCTGCCAGATGAGCCTATTGAGACACCACTTTGTGACTTCAGTCCAACAACAAACACTGCAGCAGCTGAGGTGCCGTGGGCAGATAGACAACCCATGCAGGATGCCTCTACGCTCACTAGTCCTCCTGATTATGAGGACATATGCCAGACTTTGCGTCAGTCTAGAGACCCGATGGATGTCAATAAAGCGTCCACAGGCAATTTTAAACCTAATGACGCAGAGCCTCTTCAAGATCTCAGTGTTGAATCAGAGGAGGAGTGCCCTATTTGTAAAAGAGAGCTTGAGAATCAGATGAGACAGGGCCCATTGCCTCCACTTCACGAGGAGAATAGCTCGGACAGCTCAGCCACTCAAAATGGCAGTCCACCACAATGCGCTGCGTTAGAAAGTCCAGCAGAAGATACAAAAACAGAGCAGCCGAATGACTCAAGTTTGAATCAGTCAGGGTCTGACCTGAGTGCTGAAGCAAGGGAGCAGCCTTCATTGACACATGAAAATGTAGGAGGGGGTGAAAAAACAGACAATGCTCAGGCAGAAAACTTGGACAATTTATGCGCAGTTAATCCTGCTGAAACCATACCAGTAAATGGAACTACAGAGGACAGCGCATCCACACTATTTGCAACTGATGTGCCTGCAGACCCCCAAGTCATAGAGGAACATAATGTCAGTGAAACAGTAACTAAAGAAGTAGAATTAGAAGAGAAGGAAGCCATTGCAGGAGAAACACCTGAAGGCAGTGCAGACATACAGACAGCTGAAGTGAAAAGTGAGCGACAAGATAATACCACTTCTGATGACAAGCAGGAGCAAGAAAAGAAGCCATTAGCTGTCCCAGAGCATAGACTTGGACGGACTCATCTGGGGCGAGACCACCCAGCGCTACCGGAATTTCCACCAGATAGACTGCCACTTTCAGTTCCCCCAAACCTAGACCGCAGGCTGTCTCTTAGCTTGGAGGGAGAGAGGAGGGGCAGGGGCCCCTCCCACCGAATCGAAGCGCTGCAGAACAAGCTCGCTGTTTCTCCAGGTCGGGTCGCAGTTGAGCGCCTGGCCCGAATGAGGGAGGTGGATGTTATGTATCGTATGAGGCGCCTCAGCATCAGGAGTACTGACTCTGGGGAGGGGGAGGCAGAGGCAGAGGGCAAGGACGAACAAAAGCAGGAACCCCACCTTGCTCCTCCGGCAGACAAGGAGAACGATCAAGAGGTCACCGATTCACAGCAGGTCTCTGAGGAGACAGTGTTGCAAGATGAGGAGGAGTCATCTCTCTCAGGTAAGACAAGAAAATTAGATGAAATAAACTATGACATGCGGAAATGTGTTACACAAGTTTAGAGGACTGAGCTGTACACATGTAAACACATTCTGAAATTATCATAGGTAACTTTAAAAGCAAAACATTTATTTACCTTGAGGTTCTTGGTACACACATATTTAGTAGACTACCAAATTGAAAAAAGAAAAGGGAAAATACCAAAAAAACTATTTATTATTGTTATATATTTCTTCAATGCATCATGCAATTTCACTGTCCCTATCCACAGATTTATTATGCACGCTTCAGGATGACTGCAGACTAAACCACGAGTGAATGTGATCATGACATTTAAATGCTGACAAATGTGTGGGTAAAACTAAGTAATTACTTGCTTTGAAAATCAGAATCTTTATATAGACATATGTATTAATAGAAAATTATAAACATCTGGGTGTTTAGAAAAGAAAGCCATTTCCAAAACATTATTCTGTAAAGGAGACATCAAAGTGTGTTAAGAGATTTATTAACTGTTATGGGCATTTTCCTTATAAATCTTAAAAATGCAAATTACAAAAAAGGTTATAGTTCCCTGTAAGTAAGGGAGCACAAGTGTGCATAAAAACTTAGGAGCGCATTGCATCATTTACATCCAGACGTCTCTAGTTATCAAAATTGAAGAAGCTGTCAATGGGTCTTGCTGTTAAAGACATCTCCACAAGATGGTGTCAGTGCCCAAAGATAGTGCAAGTATTCTACCCCCCTCAGCAAATTCAAATCCATTAAACATATCACTGACAGTTACTGGAATAAATAGAATAAAAGAATACCAGAAAACATGTTTGAATGTTCTGTGAAAAGGAATTATTTTCTGCAATACTACGTAATTTGCTGTGACATATATTGCCATTTGTTTGTCAATACTTTTGCACTTTGCACCTTATTACCCCTATCTTCGGTTAAGATAAACTATATGATAAATACAATACTAGATATAGAAAGAAATACGCTTTATCTGAATGAATATTTTTCTCCTTTATGTCCTAGAACCACATGATCCCAGCCGAGTGGAGACAGTGTAGAAAGACTGCGTCCGTCATCTCCATCTGAGGTTTTTAGCTCCAACACTGTGACCTGGCTGCCTACTAGAATGCCTTCATCTCATCTTGACACTGAAATGGCCTTCTTGTCCGACAAGAGCATTGTGTACACCCTCACCCTCGGCGCTGCGTTGACTACTAAGAGTGCTGTTCCACTGCCAAAGGGAGGTGCCCCTTTAACTTGTGGGGCAACTTCCACCCCAGATCCCTCCCCTGCCTTCCCAAACTGACTTCCCACTACCCCTGTCTGTCCTCCATCCCCAAGCCCATCCTCTAATAGGGTTTATGATAGTTAGTCTTCTTGTAGCGGCTTGTCCTTTCTATTCTATCCTCCCTAAGCTTTTCTCATTGGCAGACATTATGCAATTCTGTCGTGCATACTAGAACTTCAAAAATGTCCATAGTGAATACGGTCGAGACATTTTTTGCATACTGAATGAATCTGTTTGTTTACGGGCGAGCTGTTAAGGATATGAATGTAAGCGTTTATGTTTAACCTAACGTAGACATAGAAGGGTTATTGTCACAAACCTGTTATGTTGCATTAAAACTACACCAAAATAAACTGCGTTTCTGATTGACGTGGTGAGGCGACAGCTGTTTCAGAACTGGACATCACTGTCTCTGGCTCAAGAACTGTTTTGATTTTCAGATGAGAGCAATTAGCCTTTCTTTTTTTAAAATTTATGACATTGTGCCCTGACTCATTGCTTTTGTATACACTGCAACCATAACCCATAGAGCTCTTCAATGAAGAGTGACTCTGCACCATATGACATGATAGATCAGTGACCTAGTATACGATACATTGGTTCTACGCTGGAGAGGGAGAGTTGCCTTCTATAACCAGATGTGTGTTAGTCCCCTGATCAATCCGTTGTATAGCTCCCATTTCCAGGTAATTTCAGGAAGCAATAAAGGCATGGATTGAGTTGAATTGGTGGTCGGCAACTTTGATAAACATAAAAGATGGATATAGGGATATAGAACAAAAAAAAAAAGACGTAGAGCAATATTGTTGTACAAACAGCTCAGTGGTGTAGTGGAGCTACCTGTAGGAACCATTGTCAGGAGTTTTAATGTAAATGTGTCATTCAGATCATATTACAGGGAAATGGAATCGTGTCAGGGTATATGGGGTCTTAACGGGGGTGGGTGCTTTACTTCATCATATATATCTATGTTCATACGTCTGTATTGCAAAGAGACGACATTTCACTGAATATTTATTTTTGTTATCATCAAATTGTTAATCAGTTTGCATAATGTACAAAATAAAGTATATTTTCACTATTTTAAGAGATATTTTGTATTTAACCATGAAATATTATTTCTCCTCACTTAAATCAAGCTGAAAGTATCATATGTCTGTATAGTATCATACTGAGAGTAAACATAAAGTAAACATAATTTTCTAGTGCTTTAAAATCTAACAGAGTGATATAAGAAGGGATGACCCTGTGGTGTGCCTTGATCACACGATTTGGTTTCAGTGAGCGATAGGGTTCATCAGTGCCGGTGTTTACGTGATGGAAACGTTTTGATTGTGCCACGATTTCCTATTTGGTAGTGCTTTTTCATACGCTAACCGTCAATGTTGGACACTCCTTGTGATATTCGAGACATCAATCCATCTCAGCTGTGTCTCATATGTTGGTGGTCAGACGTGACCTGTCTTATTTTTGTCTTTGTATGTCTTCCAGTTCAAATCATGTATTGTTCTGTTGTTGGTTCCTCGAAACATGTTTAGAAATAAAAGTGGGAAATTATTTTCTTTCCTTCCTTCTACCCTTCCTTTCTTCTTTCCCTCCTCCCCCAATTTCCTCCTTTGTTTCTTTCATTTCACAGCGTGTCCATTTTGTGTAAATTGTTCTGCTGTCTGAAATACTTATTGCACTAAAGGATACAATGCAGCATGCTATTTTAGGCTAAAAACCACATATTTGCAATAACTATAAAAATACTTTTTTAAATACAGGGGTTTTTAAGAAATTTCAAAT
>NC_060155.1:6083972-6141807 GCF_021292245.1 Micropterus dolomieu | reverse complement strand
CTGCAGACTAAACCACGAGTGAATGTGATCATGACATTTAAATGCTGACAAATGTGTGGGTAAAACTAAGTAATTACTTGCTTTGAAAATCAGAATCTTTATATAGACATATGTATTAATAGAAAATTATAAACATCTGGGTGTTTAGAAAAGAAAGCCATTTCCAAAACATTATTCTGTAAAGGAGACATCAAAGTGTGTTAAGAGATTTATTAACTGTTATGGGCATTTTCCTTATAAATCTTAAAAATGCAAATTACAAAAAAGGTTATAGTTCCCTGTAAGTAAGGGAGCACAAGTGTGCATAAAAACTTAGGAGCGCATTGCATCATTTACATCCAGACGTCTCTAGTTATCAAAATTGAAGAAGCTGTCAATGGGTCTTGCTGTTAAAGACATCTCCACAAGATGGTGTCAGTGCCCAAAGATAGTGCAAGTATTCTACCCCCCTCAGCAAATTCAAATCCATTAAACATATCACTGACAGTTACTGGAATAAATAGAATAAAAGAATACCAGAAAACATGTTTGAATGTTCTGTGAAAAGGAATTATTTTCTGCAATACTACGTAATTTGCTGTGACATATATTGCCATTTGTTTGTCAATACTTTTGCACTTTGCACCTTATTACCCCTATCTTCGGTTAAGATAAACTATATGATAAATACAATACTAGATATAGAAAGAAATACGCTTTATCTGAATGAATATTTTTCTCCTTTATGTCCTAGAACCACATGATCCCAGCCGAGTGGAGACAGTGTAGAAAGACTGCGTCCGTCATCTCCATCTGAGGTTTTTAGCTCCAACACTGTGACCTGGCTGCCTACTAGAATGCCTTCATCTCATCTTGACACTGAAATGGCCTTCTTGTCCGACAAGAGCATTGTGTACACCCTCACCCTCGGCGCTGCGTTGACTACTAAGAGTGCTGTTCCACTGCCAAAGGGAGGTGCCCCTTTAACTTGTGGGGCAACTTCCACCCCAGATCCCTCCCCTGCCTTCCCAAACTGACTTCCCACTACCCCTGTCTGTCCTCCATCCCCAAGCCCATCCTCTAATAGGGTTTATGATAGTTAGTCTTCTTGTAGCGGCTTGTCCTTTCTATTCTATCCTCCCTAAGCTTTTCTCATTGGCAGACATTATGCAATTCTGTCGTGCATACTAGAACTTCAAAAATGTCCATAGTGAATACGGTCGAGACATTTTTTGCATACTGAATGAATCTGTTTGTTTACGGGCGAGCTGTTAAGGATATGAATGTAAGCGTTTATGTTTAACCTAACGTAGACATAGAAGGGTTATTGTCACAAACCTGTTATGTTGCATTAAAACTACACCAAAATAAACTGCGTTTCTGATTGACGTGGTGAGGCGACAGCTGTTTCAGAACTGGACATCACTGTCTCTGGCTCAAGAACTGTTTTGATTTTCAGATGAGAGCAATTAGCCTTTCTTTTTTTAAAATTTATGACATTGTGCCCTGACTCATTGCTTTTGTATACACTGCAACCATAACCCATAGAGCTCTTCAATGAAGAGTGACTCTGCACCATATGACATGATAGATCAGTGACCTAGTATACGATACATTGGTTCTACGCTGGAGAGGGAGAGTTGCCTTCTATAACCAGATGTGTGTTAGTCCCCTGATCAATCCGTTGTATAGCTCCCATTTCCAGGTAATTTCAGGAAGCAATAAAGGCATGGATTGAGTTGAATTGGTGGTCGGCAACTTTGATAAACATAAAAGATGGATATAGGGATATAGAACAAAAAAAAAAAGACGTAGAGCAATATTGTTGTACAAACAGCTCAGTGGTGTAGTGGAGCTACCTGTAGGAACCATTGTCAGGAGTTTTAATGTAAATGTGTCATTCAGATCATATTACAGGGAAATGGAATCGTGTCAGGGTATATGGGGTCTTAACGGGGGTGGGTGCTTTACTTCATCATATATATCTATGTTCATACGTCTGTATTGCAAAGAGACGACATTTCACTGAATATTTATTTTTGTTATCATCAAATTGTTAATCAGTTTGCATAATGTACAAAATAAAGTATATTTTCACTATTTTAAGAGATATTTTGTATTTAACCATGAAATATTATTTCTCCTCACTTAAATCAAGCTGAAAGTATCATATGTCTGTATAGTATCATACTGAGAGTAAACATAAAGTAAACATAATTTTCTAGTGCTTTAAAATCTAACAGAGTGATATAAGAAGGGATGACCCTGTGGTGTGCCTTGATCACACGATTTGGTTTCAGTGAGCGATAGGGTTCATCAGTGCCGGTGTTTACGTGATGGAAACGTTTTGATTGTGCCACGATTTCCTATTTGGTAGTGCTTTTTCATACGCTAACCGTCAATGTTGGACACTCCTTGTGATATTCGAGACATCAATCCATCTCAGCTGTGTCTCATATGTTGGTGGTCAGACGTGACCTGTCTTATTTTTGTCTTTGTATGTCTTCCAGTTCAAATCATGTATTGTTCTGTTGTTGGTTCCTCGAAACATGTTTAGAAATAAAAGTGGGAAATTATTTTCTTTCCTTCCTTCTACCCTTCCTTTCTTCTTTCCCTCCTCCCCCAATTTCCTCCTTTGTTTCTTTCATTTCACAGCGTGTCCATTTTGTGTAAATTGTTCTGCTGTCTGAAATACTTATTGCACTAAAGGATACAATGCAGCATGCTATTTTAGGCTAAAAACCACATATTTGCAATAACTATAAAAATACTTTTTTAAATACAGGGGTTTTTAAGAAATTTCAAATCATAATCTAAAACCTAATTAATGACAAAAACAAGTTTGGATAAATTTTGCAGTTGCGTGGTTTTTCCTTAACAGCAGCGCTGCATTGGTGTAATGTATCAACAACAGATTTGTTAGAATCCATCACTCATGAAGTATGACTTAATTGTTATGTAGCATTTTACAGTTGTAGCATTTTATCAAATCAGAACTTTGTCTTAGTATTTCAAACATTTCTTGTAAATTTGGAATTATCATGTCGCCTTATTATGCGTGCATTACATTATACACCAGGCAATGCCAAATACTAAGTACTAAGCACTGTTTCATACCGTAGGTTTTTACAAACAACTTACTGTTCTGCCATGCCTCTGGCTGGAGAGGTACAGTAGCATTGTGGATAGTTTCTGCTCTTCATGCTGTTTATCTGTAGGAACGTTGATTCAAAACTGTGAACTTCAAGTAATACTTACAGTATTGTTTAAAAAAAGTACAGGATGAGATTCAGTGTTTCATGACAAGCCCATAGTCAGCATCACAGGGAGGACAAGCTGGCACGCCCAGAATTACTAACACATCTCATTTTCAATTTATTTTTAAGACTGAAAGGCCTTGCCTTGGTCTTGTGTGTAAACTGCCCCGACAACATTTAAATAGCTATTTCAGTACATACGTCCCCCAATAATTGGCATGTCAGGTACACTTGAACATAGTGTCATTTGACTTTTTGTACTGCAGGTTATGTGCAACATGAAGTAATTATGCACACTTGTAATATTTTCTATTTTCATATGAGATTTAAGTGCTTTTTGTACTCACTGACATCTTTTTTTCTTCCTTGCATGAAATGCAAGAGAGGAGGAAAAAAAATGTTTTTCATAAAATATATTTGCATTTGGTATTCCAATAGTAAAACCGGTGGGCAAAACATTGTTTCATAATTTCATTTACAAAACTATGCCAAGTATTTAAATGCTATTTTTAGAGTAAATCAAAAGAGAACGCATTCATTTTTTTTCCTTTAAGACATGCCTTTATCTTTGTATCTATAAATATGAGCATAATCCATAGTCATATGATTGTGCTACTGTTGTATGATACTGCAGTCTGATTCATAAATAAACTCTTTGCATGAATGTTGTGTTTGTGATCAATTGCCTACAATTGCTTCATATTCATAACTTGCACTAAAATGTGCATTATTATATGGGAAGAAAGGAAGCAAGGCAAACCGAAAGACCAGTCAATAGCAAGTTCAGTAAGAATGCCATCATAAGTGATTTCAAATTTTTCAGAACTTAGATATTTCATTTTCAAATGAAACTCTTGTTTGAGTTGACTTTTAGTCTTAAAGTAATATTAAGCCAATAGATAATTATATGTGTGTTTTCACAATTTCAGCCCAATTACCCTGCCAGACTGTCACACTGAGCTCCACTTGCACGATCAAAGCGCTGGCAAAGACAGTACTTCAGCTGAACCTTGTAAAAACCTCCCAGCGTGCTCTCTGAGGATTGGATGCCATCCATCTTGCAACGCTGTTCAAATTTCTCTGTGTGCCATCTTTTTCTAAAAGGAGAGTGAGAAGTCTGATTAGTACTTCCTCTGATGTGATATTTTATTGATCCCAATTTAGGTAAGCTTTCTTTTCACATCATCCAACATCCTAATGCTTTGCTGTAAGCCACTTTGGCAGGTGCTTGACAGCAGGTAGGCTGAGAAGGAGGATGGGTTATTTGGAGGATGACATAAAAGGTTGTGGCATTGTATACATGCAGCATCTGTTGGTGCTAGTGAATCTATTTAAGAAGCATTATTTAGCTAAATTAGCTCTACAAAATAATTAAAAGGCTGATATTAAATGTATATATACAGACAAATTCACAATTGATAAAATAACCCACTATGAATGGAGAATGGCTATATAGCCACATAACATAATGATATAGCCTACTAATACAGACAATCATTATGTAACTATATGCATAGAATAAGTCTAACAGCCACTTTCATTCACTTTCATTCAGCGCAGTTACATAACATTAGCTATTTTGTTTGTATTTTCCATTAACTGCCACGCCTAATGCTAACTTAGCTAAGCCAGGACAGTTTAGCAAACTTGGCTGTAGCAAACTGTGTTACCCCAAATAGGATAACTGAATTTCTGAACTAAATGTTATTTACATTACATTTCCCACAGAATGTTTTGTTGTGGTAGGTTGTGTTCTTACCTTTGTTGCTAACCATAATTCAGTGCAGGTTAACTTGAAAACTTAAGCAAGGCTTGACCATACTTACATCGATTAACTTTCGAACTTTGTTTTTTCTATATTAACGTTCACCTCCAATATGGCCATTGCTAACCGTTTTTTTTTTTTCAGGTAAAACTGTGGATAAGCAGCATATAACTGTTCTATTTTAACTTTTTAACATAATTGCTAAAAGACCCCACTTTTTCAAACTTTGTGTAGGCCTATTTGTCATGTGAAAGACCTAAAACATCCTGCAGCTTTGATTACTAATAGTTTACTACTTCAATAATGTCTACTATTACTAAGTTACTTGCTGTTGCTGCTCACTTTACAAAATGCTACTGCTACTATTAATTTACAGTCTATGCTATTAATACCATTTTAAATGCCAACCTACTACAACTAGTAGTGCTACTGCTCTGCAAACACCACCAAAGAAGAGTTGAATTCAAAAGTCAAACATTGTGTTTGCCAATGAATTTCATTAATTTAAAACTTATTATAGAATATTATAGTTATTGTAGCCTAGTTACAATATAGTCTCATTACATATGAGATGATGTAATTTAATTGTCTGTGTTTTCTAAATATCTGGTAATATAGCACACCTTCTTTTCACTCTGGATATTTGGTGTCCTCAAAAGGAAACAGTCCCACTGCCACTGTTCTTCGGACCTCGCTGCCATTAATCTCCAGCTGTCCCTCCATTGCAGCTGCCCCAGTCTCTGAGACAGACCACAGTGAGTAAACTACTTGTTGGTACTATACACCTGTCAAGTATGCTGGCCTGTGTTGCTTGGGGGAATAAGTAACTCCATTAATGGCACAGTGACAGTTGTCCTCTTTCTCCACCCCTCTGTCCCTTACACGTAGACTGCATTGTCAAATGTATGACAAACTAATACCGTGGAAGAATATTACACTGAAAAAAGTAGATCACTTCTTACATTTAAATTTGTTGTCTAAACACCTGGAGTAGAATTACAGACACCAATGACTGTATAGCTATACTTCTTAGGTCCACAAGATGGAGCCAAACTATTATAATAAAATACCAAAAACTTGAAAAACCCTGAACCGACCCTACTTTTTCTCCACCAGAGGACGTGAAGTCAGAGAATACCTTTACCTGTGTATTCTAGTATATTTCTGTACAGCATACATCTTGTCACTTTGTCATATATAGTTTATGCAGGTTAAGACAATTTACCCATCCAGATATGCTCTCACACCCATGTTTGTGTTTGTGTAGGGGAACAACTCAACATGAGCAGCACAGAGGAGATCTTGTTTTGTGCAACTCACAGCTGTCCTGTAGTCCTTTGGCGAAGGATCATGTATTGCATAAAGTCATAAGTGGAGATACTGCAGATTGTGGCTCAACACTTTCCCTTTAGTTTAACAATGCAATGTTTATAAAACATATACAGCTGTTTGACTGAAATTAAACACAATTATATAAACAATAATAATAATAATATATTAATTATAACACATATAGTGCCAATTTGTAGACAAACCATGCGTTGCTCAAAGCAATATTAAGTTTATTCCAGCTCTGTGCTGTAAGATCCCAGTGCTGTAGTACAGCAGCCCCTGCAGAGCCTGGATCACACTGCTGGATTGTAGTTCAACAGCTGATTCGATCCCCCTGTGTTGGGAGACCAGCGCTCTCTGGCTATTTATGGCAGATGCCCCACTATCGAGGCTGCTCTCTTCAGCCCATACATGGTTGCTGTGGGATGAGGTTACCACGCCGATTTTGGCCCACACTCCCCAAACCCCTTGGAAGCAGTGTTGTATCGCCTCACACCGTCAGTCTAAACTATCAGACCAGGGTCCCAAACGTGGTTTACAACAATGGGCATGTTAGGAACAGTTCTGACTTTTGGAATAGTTTGAAGAACCACTTGTAGAAGTAGAAGTCTGTTCTAGCACCCTCTTGTGTATTTTTTCTCAGCTTCATCCCTGTCTCTCTCCTTCACCCCTCTCCTGCATACCCCACTCCCTCTTGCTCCCTCACCCCTCTTCTCTTTCTTCTTTGCTCGGCTGTTCCTGGACTGATTTATTTGGCCCGGTGCAGCAGAGCTAGTGGGAAAGCACCAGGCTATATTTGTCGGCTGCTGAGGTTGGACCTGCTTCATGGTGAATGACTTTGGATCTGGGTTTACCTGCTCACACCTGTACCTGCTGCCTCCTCAGCATCTGCTTTGCCCTGAAAAAGGAACTAGCGAGACCCTTTGTTTGGTAGTTTCATACTCCTGAATCCCTCTGTCAGGATAAATGGAATTCAGATGTGAAGCATTTCTCCCAATCCCTTATTATTGGAGCTAAAGAATTGTAAGTATAGTTTTCTCTTTCCTAGTTTAACCTAATACATGCAACGGTATATAGTAATTCAGCAAGTAAGCAGATGGTTATTTTTTGATGAATCTGACAACGATTCATCATTCAGCTTTGTATTGAGTTGTAAATTGTAGATTCTTGGTTATATGCTAATCAGGTAAAGGGAAGTTTTGCCATTATGTTAGGCTGTTTCATTTACCTTTAAGCTACACTCCCCAATGCCTTAAATGTAAAACAAATTGTAACACCTTGTCATCTGGCTTTAGAAATGGTAATTAAACCCTCCTTTTGGGCTAATTCTGGCATATTAACATTGCTGAAAAGCTAAGATGTCCATTAATATGCACTGTCCCTTTTAAATAAATAAAATAATTTTAGAAAATGATTTAAATGCATGGAGGTTTCAACACACCTAATCTAGTAGACTGGAAAAAGAGATCAATTTGTGATGAAACCATCGCACATACAGTGGTTCAAACCCGTTGCATAGTATGGTGACAGAGAATCACTTTGGTTGCATCTTGCCCAAAAGAATTATATTGCTGCAGAATCCAGAACCAATGGACAGAGCAGAATAACAGAGGCCAGCAGAACATTTTCTACTGTGTCAGTCACAGTACCTGGTGGATTTCAAAGTTTGGCAGCCAGTTGAAGTATTGTACTAAGTAAAGTGTTGTCACTATTGGGAAAGTCACTCATCATTATTTTTTGCCAAATTATCCAGAAGTGGAGGCAAACTTTGGTGTGATAACTCAGCAGGACTTAACTGATGTCTGGTTGAAAATCCCCCATGGAGGACTGATTGTAGTGTCCCAACCAAGCCTCCCTCTTGTTCCTTTGTGCTGTTTCAAGTAACCTCATGGGTATTAGCATTCCAAGCTCCAGATTATGGCTGTATGGTGGTATGTGTGTGCAGCTGATCTATGGGCTATGTGTTGGGCTGGTGTGTTGTTTCAGCACTGGCCAGGCGTCATTTCTGCATGGTTTTGTTTTTACAGTGGGTGCGTGTGACTCTGCACCTGCTGCGCCCATCAAAATGAACAGACAGGTTTACTGGCCGGCCCCATGCTTGACCTTCTGCCACTGGATTCTGTTCATCTACATATACAGATTTGCACATGACTCTAAGTGTTGTAGACACGTGTTATCTCCCAGCTGTGATGCATTTGTTTATTATTGAAGGCAAATGAAGCTGAAGTAATGTTTAAGGTATTTGCCTATTTGGAGATAAATATGAACAAATGCATATGCTTTACTACGCTATCCTTGTGGCACTTTTGAGCTTCTTTGAAGAGTTCTTTGCAGATTCTTGCGCTTTTTAACTTTTTCGGTGGTGAAATACAGCTCCTCCGCTATGTTGTTGTTGGCTGCTGAGCTTCACAGCATGCAGCAGATTGTAGCAGCAGATTGTAGCAGCAGATTGTCATAGTTGTAAGTATAGCTTTCTTCTAAATGAAAGGGCAAAGATTCAATTCTCAGAAGAGAAGAAGAGTGTCCTATTAATATGTCCAACTTTAACTCTTTGGAGCGATGAGCATCTTCTTTTACATCCTTTCATCATTCTCCTCCTCCTATTTAGAGGGGGTTATGACCAAAGTGACTCAAGCTCACGGACCTTCCCTCGTATTTGTATTCAACAGGTGTGTGACCTGTTGAATATGGTCTCATGCACCTATTAACTTATAGCTTGTACTCTGGACCATCCTTGATTATCCCCACTGTCTGCTGTCTTTCTGAATGTATTACTGCTGCTGGGGTCACATGTGGCATGGTTCACTGATGATGGCCACTACATCCATGCCACGTAAAACTTAATAATTAATAATTAATTCTGGTATGTTTTTGCATCATCTTATATGTACTTTTATTTAAGTGTGGGGACAGGCATGCTGGTAGTATGCGGTAATTGTTAATAGTGTAATTTCTGGATGTTGCTGTGAAATTTGAATAGAAATAAAAATCCAGTCAGTTCAGGTTTTCTTTGAAAAACACAGATATTGTAATCAAAAACACTGGGAAGTAAAGTGGCTGCAGCAGGATTCAGCAGAGAAAAGACTGTAGAAGAATATAACAAGAAATGAAACAAAGGTAAATTAAATAAAACCTTTAAATCTATTGTTTGGTCATTTTATGCATGTTTACAAGACAGTATTGGAAGTTGTAATCTACAGGTACCACTTGACTGTCCTAGATTTGTAAATGTGCTGTGGAGACATTGCTAAAGCTATATATTGTTTTGATATCTTATGAATAATTATTTTTTTCTAGTTTAGGGCTACTGGGAAAGACACAGGAATGGATTTACCATAGTTTCATAACGTTGACTAACTCTTACCTTTAAATTTGTTTTGGCTAGTTTAGAGTATTCCCAATAATAGTTGTACATATGAATGTCTCAGAGCGTACATACTGTAACGTGGTTTATGTCGCATATGATCTTCTCTCTCCCATCCTAAGTTTCTGTTTTCTATCTAGCCAAAAGGAGAAAAGCTGCAGAAATGACCCTGCAATAACTCTGAGAAGACTTACCACGCGTTGCATAAAAAAATGACTGCTCATGATTTACCATACCAGTTACCTCATCATGTTACATGATGTGAAGATGTTCCTGGACAATGTACCTTTTAAGAAAAGACAGCCAAATCCTCAAGTTACCATTTCTGGCATGGAAGCCTCCTCTTCCTGCTCCTTCACTCTCTCTCACTCTATCTCTGTCTCCCTCTCCTTTTCCTCCCTCTCTCCTGCTCTGTCTAAGAGTTGCAGAACTTCACAAGTGTCCCGTCTCTCCTTAGCAGCGGGCTCTGTGCTCATCGATATCCATATAAGAGCAGGGAAGGCAGATATCTGAGTGTCAGGCTGAGTTGATGCAAGGCAGCAGAGAGGAACGCGGATCTGGATCTAAAGAGTGAACTGCCAGAGTAAATGTTTTAAGGAAGGAGGAAGGATGGAGGTTCCTGCTCTGCTGCCTAAGGCTCTCACTCGCCCCGTGTATTTGTGTGCGTGTACCTCATGTACCTCTTGTGCATGTGTGTGCGTGCGTTTATACTAGTGCATGTGTGTCTTGGTGTACACTGCATTTGTACAAGCTAACCTAAACAGAGAAAGTTTCTCCTAATAAAGGCAGGATAGGCTGGAGCACAGTGGCTGCTGCTGCAAAATACTCTATTTTCCAGATAAAACAATAACCAGAATTGTCTGGGAAAGGTCCTCCAAGATGTTACATGAAGTCATGCATTTTATGTATTGTTAAAAAAAAGAAGCGATTAGTTAATATAAGTAGTTTTATACCAGTACAGCCGAACAGAAATCTACAAAATGTCCATTAACAAGCAGGACTACCTCTAGCTTTAGTCGCTATCTGAACAGGTTGTGTGGGGGTGGGGTAGAGGTTAGAAATGCATGCTTGATTCCCCTAACCAGCAGTCTTGCAATACCTTCCAGTCATGTGTCCATTCCAAGTGTCACTCACCTAGTCACTCACTAACTCAATGATTTAAAGTTACTCTGGATGCAATACTTGTCAAATAAATAAATGTCAAAGCATCTTCAGTAGGGTCAGACAATACGTTCTCTAAAAGCAGTTACTACACTTCATTTCCTTAGTTCTGAATATTGTAGATCACATTCACACTAAATGGCCTGTCTCATCTAGACATTTTCCTCAGCTGGCAGCCAACATACACTATTTGTTATAAATGACAATCTATTGAACATAATGATAATGTATGACTATTTGAAATGTTGATGTTTAAGTTTTCTCTGCTCAAATAACTTTAATAAAAAGTGTGTGCAGTAGCTGCAGGGAAATGCCCAGGGCCAATATAAATCTGTCTTACAGTGATTAATGTGGCTATCTGGTTAATACTCATACTCATGGCAGAAAATTCCTTAATCCACCAGTGGCTGGAGGATATCAAACCAAGTGACTCCCCCCAGATGGAAATAATTAGAAAAATATCTTTCTTTTAACTCTTTGGCTGGATAAATAGTAAGTAATTGTTATACGTTTGGCCTGTTAAAACAGAAGTCTGTGCTCAACTCCAGTCAGTCATAATGTACTGTATATTAAAGCCTTGAGCCCTGTAAAGCTCAGGTTGTATGAAGACAGACTGAAACAAGGGATCATGTGGTGTTGGTCCATCCTTAGCTGAAGCCCTGTATGACCAGTGTGCTGCTGAGCTTCACAGCTTAAAGTTTGATCAGCAAAGAGATGCTTTCATGTTGAGTCACACAGGGATCTGTTGAGGTGCTTTTCTCGTAGTGTTTACATGATGTCCTCGGTGTTGAGTTTTATTGACTGGTTTGTACATCTAGTGTTGCAAGAAGAAATTTTTGAGCCAGGTTTCACATTTTTGTTTGACTCGACGGGCCAAGACAAAATGAAAGCCAGAGCAAGTGGTCCCATTGGTGCAGGTTTTTCTCTGTAGCTGGTAACATGTCCCCACCAGAAAATGATTCTTCAGTTGACCTGACAGCAGAGGTGGTGAGTAGAAATTGTCAAACGGTAATGAACAGTTCTGCAGGCCTTTTAATTATATGATTTATGTACAGATAAAAACTGTAGTCGGTACTTCTACATTTAAAACCTAAGGTAAAAGTACTTTTTAAATAAGAAATAATGATCCTAAATCCTCACAGTAGTGTTTTTTAAATAAAGTTGTTTTCACTTTTTCCCATGAAGATGGAAAAAGCCTGAGTTTGGGCCAAGATCATCAGTATTCTTTACATTCAAACATTTACATGCAACATGAGCTTATTTATTGTATATGAAAATGCAAAAAATAATGCAGCAGAGCAATGTGCGGATTGTGAATGTGAGATACAAAACTATTAAAGGATTTTTTAAAACATCCAACCAAAATTAAAGCTAATAGACACAAATCTGTCAACAAATATACTAATGTATGACTGTATGTATTATTATTCATACATACAGTCTTGCATTCCTTTATTAGATAATAAAGGTGCTCTGCAAATCCAGAAGTTAACTAGTCTTGTAGATCAAGCTCCCATGTTGTGATCAACTCACCCACCCTAGTCCATCTCAGGTTGTTTACTTTTTTTTATGTGTTATTCCAGTGTGGTTTACTTCTAAGAATGAATACATGTGGCCTGTTATGAAATTTTAAAATGCATTCAACCGGTGAGACGGATACAAAGTGATGTATCCTGTTTGCTGCGCAGACTGGCATGGGAATTGCAATGGAAGGAGGGGCAGATCGAGTGATTCAATGTTAAATGGATATAGATAAGGAAATAGATTAAATAATATAAAACAAAAGAAACACATAGAATGTAAGAAAGAGAGGAGAAAAGGAGATGAGGAATGAGTAGGAGTTTATAGGAATGAGTAGGAGGGGCCAGAGGAGTGAGCGAGATGGATGGCAGGGATGCCAAATCTGGGGAATGAAAGGGAGAAGGAGTGGGAAAGAAAACAAGGCAGAGCAGCGAGCAGGCGTGGTGACGGTCCCCTGGTAAACACGGCCGTCCGGGCCGGCTGACAGGGTGACCTCTCCCAGAGGCAGCCACTCACAACACATGTTGCCTTATTAGGGGTGTCTACAGGGAGAGGAGGCAGGCTACAAAAGAAGGGGGTGGGGGGGTGGGGGTGGGGTGGCGTGGTTGTGTATGA
This sequence comes from Micropterus dolomieu, assembly GCF_021292245.1. Lineage (NCBI taxonomy): Eukaryota > Metazoa > Chordata > Actinopteri > Centrarchiformes > Centrarchidae > Micropterus > Micropterus dolomieu. Next base: position 6,128,813 of record NC_060155.1, on the reverse strand, counting down.
AAGGGTGAGAAAAAGCATCACACAGACGAGGCGAGCGAGTCTGCAAGTGGGCAAAACTAACACCACAAGGGTGTGATAAGTGTCAGCTCACCTGTTCATTATAGTTCAGATTGCTTTTAGATTAGAATGGAGTTCTCTCACCTGTTCAGTGTGATATAATGTTACATTAATGACACATATCAGTGGTATGATACTGAAATTCATAAAGGATAGGAATGTTCGTAATGATGCCTGCTTTTCTAGTGCTGGAGGTTGTACTACAAATGCTACTATTTCTACAAATAGATCTCTAGTTTCCAATAAAGGTAAACAAACGTAGGTGGCTAAGATTAAGTGAGAATGAACCGACAGATTGAAGGTTTTTGGAGGGTTTCAAGTGGATTCAATTAACCACAGTGAGCACTAACACAGTCCTAATAATAAAAGGGTATTACATTAGATTCTTGAGGAAAACTTTTGTTAAGAATGATGCATTCTTTGTCTTCTAAGGAAACATGTTTTGTCTTCAGTGTGTGATGCACACTATGTTTTTTTGTGCCAGCCTTGGTAAACATATGTGTGCGAGGGAAAAAGACAATTTATGGTATTATACTCATGTGCTCATATGTAGCAGTGTCTTCCAGCCTCTACAGGGTGTCACATTAGAATATTTTATCAGAACCTGTCAGGCAGGTTTGGTTGTATTTTAGCTGTGATCCTGAGTTAAAAGGAAGTAAACTTTTTGTTGATTTTGTTCTATTTATTTGGCTCCACCCTCCTGCTGGCACCCTTTTCCTTTGTTTGCGTGTCATTTCTCTAAATTGTGTCAATATGTTTTTGTTATCTTAGTTTAGTTTATCTTTGTCTACTACATTGCCTGATTAAACCACTGTTGTGTGGATTCCTTTACCTGTAGTGCTTTCTGGGTTACAGTTACATATGTACATACAAACAAATATGATTGTAAGCCCAAAGAGTAAGGTAAATGGCAAACAAGTTATTATCATTTATAATTATATATAAAAAGTAAATTAGGCTACTTTACTACTTTAGTGATCCAGGTTCTATAGGTACCTGTCATTTGGACAGCTGAGCTTAGAGTTTGAAGTCCTTATGATGTACTTTTACTATTGAGAAGTTCAGTCACACGATATATTTAAATATATTTGAGTCTAGAAGTGACTTAGGGACTCTTAGGGATGATTAGTCATGTGACTGTTCTAGACACTCACTGTAACCTCCATTGTCTCCTTGTGTGACTTCAATTCTTGCCTCTCACCACCTGATGTGATGACTTTGACAAGTGGGTTTTGCCTGCTGATGGAGATCGTGTCTGCACCCACTCTGTGGGACTGTGTCTGTACTTCTGAATTTAGGCCAACAGAGTTAAAGCCTGTGTGACTTATGCTAAGTGTGCATGTGCGTGCTGTAGAGTGTGAAAAGATAGAGGAAGACAGCGAGACAGTAAATGAGGAAGGACAGGAACTAGAATAAACTATAACCCTATTAATTAGGTTTAGTCAAAAGAATTAGAATTTGGCAGGAAATTATGAATACTGATCTACTGCATTGCATTTAACAGCTTAATAAAGCATTATTTTAGTAGCTGAACTGGCATCAAGACAAGGCTGTCAGTGTAAACCTTGCAACCATAATGAATCGTATTCCCAGTGGTATACTGAATTTTATGATCCGCTGGACTCCAACTGTATTTAAAAACAGAATAAGAAATATTTCACAGCCAAACCATCTGACGACTTGTTAATGATATTAATATTACTGCAATTTCTGGCTTTAGTTTTTGGAAGTTTCACAGCACCTGGCCATCGCGGCGGAAGCATGCATGATGTGTGCGTGTGTTAAGGATACCATTTGACTTCCAGTAGCCGCGGACCACCCCCATACCACCCCCTGCAGCCCTGCTGGCACGCTCCTCCAATCCTGTTCCAGAGTTTTTATCATCAAGGCTAATTTCTGCCTGTAATCTGATTAGGGCCCTGAGCTGCTTTAGCACCCTGCTGTGCTGTCTCTCTTTCTCAGCTCCCTTGCGTGCACACACACACTGACATGCACACCGACACCGACGCACACTTGTGTTGGCTGTAGCTTGCTGTGTAGTCGGGCGGCAGTCACTGTGGCTGTGTGCTTGTCCGTTTGTGTGTGTGTGTGTGTTGTCGTGTCACCACCTCCATCCCTGCCTGTCTGCTTGCCGGTAGCAGCCCTGTTCACCACCGTCCCCACCGCTGTGACCAGAGCGGAGTCCAGCAGCGTGGCTACTTCTGTTTTTCTCCTTAAACATGTTTCGAAACTCAAGGATCTCTAGTTACCATGTGAACCATGTGCAGCCCTGTGGCCAAGGTAAGGCCTTTGAAAGGGGAAGGCTTGGTCTGGCTATAGGATGACTTGCTTAACCCACCCTTTGCTATATAGACTGCTTGGGTGGACTTGGCTAATGCAATTTAGCTCCTTATTGAGATAAATGACGTAAAGTTTGTGAATGTAAGTGATGCAGAAAGCAGGGGGATTCAGCTTGGCAGGAGGCTGCGAATTTTCCTGGCCGACTCCTTATTTTGCTTCTGTTTGCTTGGTTGAATCAGATGAAACAAGGATTCACGACATGTGTAAGAGTTACTCATCCCTGTCTAGGGCATTTAAGGATTTTGGGATATTATGACTAGATATAGAAGATCTATTACTATGGGCATGAATGTTAGCATCAGGCTGCTTTGAATGAATGGAGCGTTTGGTTGAGGAGTGTAAGATCATTTTTGGTGCTGTGTATTCAACAGGTGTGTGCTGCTATGTGCTATGCTTTTCTCCTGTTTCCTCCTCTCTGATGGTTTTCCACGACCACTGCCTGTTGAGATGGAGAGCTGTTCACGTTCAACCAGCAACCTTTCCAAACAGATTGTGTTCAAGCGAAGGCCCAGTTCTCTCAGGGAGTCTATTTTGCACCTCTGAATATTTATAGAAAATCCCTCTCCTCACCACGCTCACTTTGGGACCGTCAGCAGCCTAAGCTGCTCTCTGGCACTGCCAGCTTTGAGCCTTGTGCTGCTTTTTTGTTGACAACCTGCAGGCGTTTCCAAAGACAGCCTGACTGACTTCTGTGCAAGGGGCTTTCCAGACCGATAAACAGACAGATATTGTGTACATTTACCTCCACAGGATTCAGAAACCATGAATGTTCGTGGATTTAAGACAAAATAATGCATTTTTGAGTATGAAAATAGAGCACCGAAAGTTGTCACGGCTATCTGTTCTAGGATTTCTAGAAAAACCTCCAAACCAAATTTCTGGCCTCGTAAATGTCTAACTATGACTTCTGTCATGACTTACATCAAAACTTGTCATTTTTGAGGCCTTGAATTTCTGCGGGTCACCTCACAAAACCCTCAGGAGCCGTTGAACTTCACGTCAAAGTGAGCATTCGGATTCTACATCCACTACTTTCTGTCCTGGCAAACATTGTGCTGCTGTATTGCCACTCAGTCTCTGGAGGCCAAAATAAGCCGGAGGTGTTCTTAAGGCGTCTGGAGCAGTAATATGATCTGTCTCCTATACTGGGATACAACTTTACAACAGGCTGCTGTTGCTGTGACGTGAGAGTGAGAGGGTCAACTATCAGGATGAGAACTTTCTGAGTAACCTTTTTTGAAGAGTGACTCATACTGAATGGCGCACTGTTGTTGTTTACACTCAGAAAAGAGAAGTGATTCTCTTGATCATCTTTTCAGTTGCATATAAACCTTTTAGCAGCATTGTATTTTTATTTTAAAACATTATATTCTTATTACAGTACATATGCCAACTAAATACTGTGGTTGAAGTGCATTAATTAAGCAAGGTTAAAATCAAGGGCAACTGGACTTGGTTGAAGATACTCAAAGACGTTTCGTCTTGTATCCGAGGCTTCTTCAGCATTAATGATCACTAGAAGGTGCCTGACCAGGTGTTCACATCAAAAACGACACTGCATTAGAAACACACAAGAGGCTGCATCAGTGAGGGCACGTTTCTTCAGATTCCAAAAAGACAATGAAAAATAAGATTCAGGAGGTCCAGTTTGGTTAATACATCCATGAATTTAAAGGCTTATCTGAGGGCAAAACGCTGTACAGAAGTTTGTAATACTATTAGACAGGATTTTACAACTCTCAGCATCATTTTGTCCTGCATCCTGACAGTTTGCGAGGTAAACAGTAGAATTATGCTGCTCAGAGAACTGAAGAAGCCGCTGGGATGAGAGGCGAAACGTCTTTGAGTATCTTCAACCTTGATTTTAACCTTCCTTGGTTAACTATGACCTTGGTGACTAAGAACCTTCACAGGCATCTATGCTGCTCATGTTACGAAGTAGTTAACCTGGAATGTGTGCTTGCACATAATTGATTGGCAAACACATGTATGGTGGTATCACATTGAGCCAGGTTTGTTTTTTTGCTGGAGCCCTCTGTGTTAGCACAGCTAAGGTCCTGACGCAGAGGGCTCCAGCAAAAAAACAGCTCAGTGAAATTAATTAGGGGGTTGTGGGTTTTTTACACCAGACTCAGAACACAGCCATACTCTTCTCATCTACCATAGCCATCTGAATATTGTCTGAACATCTGTCCTGTGATCAGTTATGTCATTAATCTATGGCTAAAGAACATAAATTGATCCTTTTTACAATGTAGATCTAATGTACTTTCAAATGCCAGAAATGTACAGTTGTTTTGATACTCCCAATGCCAGCACAGACAGCAAAGTCTGACTGAGTCTTGTTTCCTTTTGAAGGAATTGGATCTAAAGCTCCCACCAAACTTTGCAGCTCAGTCTCACTGCCAACAGAAACCTTAAGGTGAGTTTTTTGTTTACATCGCACATAGACATTGGTCAAACTGGAAATTCGTTTTATTAACGAATTGATTGATTTAACCCTATGTGACAAGGAACACCAGTTTTAGATTTTCTGTAGATTAATGGCAAAAAGTGGAGCTACAGAAATTACATGTTCTTTTTTCTAAGAGCATTTACATTCATCTTGTATTTGCTTTGTCATCAAGATAAGGATATAGGTTTACTACAGTAGAGTGCTTTAGCTTATCATGCACAGTAAGCATTAAAAGCTGGAGATGCCTGGAACAGCTTACCCTAAGACACTTTTTTGTTCACATGGCATTAGAGCCATAATACCTCCATCAGGAGTACTTTGCACAAAGCCCCCTTTTAGTTTACAGGGTTTCCTCTGGTTGTTCAGCATTAGAGCTTTAGCATAGCAAGCTAATTAATTTTACTCCTACAGAAAATGTAAGACAAACTTGACTTCACGTAACAATGTACAATTTTCAAGGATCCAGATTTGAAGGTCAAAACCTTTTTTTTTTTTTTACTTCTCTCACTTTTATTAGAGGCATATTGTGAGCTCGTACATATGAATATAAACTCTCAATGACAAGCAGTTTTTACAGATCTGCTCCTTTGAAACAATATAATAATTTACCAGTAGAAAATGACACAAACTGACGACAACAAGGCTCACCAGTTCAGATTAGTCAGCTTAATAGTACATGCACAGGTTTTTGGAATGGCTTGGGTGACCTGTTGATTGTGACATGTAAATACATTAAGAGAAGACCTTGATTGTCTGTTTCCACTTGGAGGAGAGTCAGGACTAGATGACCTAGTTCTTAAGCTGGATCCTCAGTGACATCAGCTGAGCTTTACCATTACCTGCCATCACCTCATCACTAGGTGTTTGAAGCATGGCTCTGAATGAGTTGTAGAGCACTGTGGATTTGCAATTCTGTACCTTCAGTACCACCACTTTGCATCTCTTTTATCAAGGAGTAAATTAAAATAAATCACCAGCTCATCCTCCTATAATCATTTATTTTTGACAGGGAAGCACTTCTAATAAACTGCTTCAATGAAATATTTCTTTTGCGTCCATTAAGAATTCAGAATGTAAAAAGTTTCATCTTGATAGCATTTTTTTGACTCTCATGTGTGTCTTCTCATTCAGTTTTCAGAGTGACTTCTCTTTGGGTGAAAAGACCGCCTTGGTCAAGAGTGTTTCAGATTCAGATGCCAAACTTCTGGTTGTTCTTCCCAAGGGTGTGCATTGGTTCAAAACACATGCAATAACTCAGATTAAAACAAATAGTTTCTTACTTTTGACATTGTTATTAATATTAATATTTTTCTATTCTAATATTCAGTTTCAGAGTTGAAAAAATACTTTGAGGGAGTTGTCACAAAGGATTTGGGAATGAACAGGTATCTTCAGGGCTCACTACACCGTATTTTCACATAAACACATCTAAATATTTTCTTAAAGACTAACTCAGCTGAACAGACCAGCTTTACCCTCTGGCTTTTGTCTCCGACAGGAAGGAGAGGATAGCCCGGCGCCTGGAGGGGATTGAAAGTGATGCTCCACCTGCATTGGTGCCTGGCGGTTTAGTAGCCAACAGAATGCTGGAGGAGGATCCTCCGCGGTACACCCGCGCCTCAGATCCCTGTGAGCCTTGTGTGATGGGTAAGCATGGCATGATGCACTGTAAAAATATTTGATGCTGCTTCTATTGGACTTGCATTGACTCATATTTGAAAAAGAACCATTGTCATTCAATATTTGTAAACCATATAATTTATACTGTTGAAAATATTGGCCACGTTACCTGGCTCCTCCAATGAAGCTGCTCAGGGCTAACAGTTAATATCTGTGGTTATAGTGGGCAGCTGAACTGTAGGTTTTATTATATGTGACTGTGTCAGTGAAAACCCAACACAAAAAGATCTGAGTTGTTGCATGTTGTCGCATTTTGCAAGAACGCACCAATTGATGTGAATATCTTCGATATGTTTTAGTAGAATAGTGTCACATTTGTGTCATATGGGATGGAAAGGAGCAAGCTTTTACGTCATTAAACAACTCAAGACGGCTATAAGATCGCAGAGTTGGTCGTATGGGTGTTAAAAAGTACTGTGCATAGCACAATAGCACTATATCCATTCAATGAATCACCTTGAATTTTGGACTGTAGCTGGCACGAAACCTTTTTTAGTACTTCCATATTATTTAGCACCAAGTCGGATATATCTGAGCTTTCAGAAAAACGTCCAATCGTGATGGTGACTTAGAGATTGCCATGAACGGTATTTACAAGTCAGAACTGGTAATTACAGTAACTCCCATGTGACATGAATGTTGTTCGTCGAGGAATGTTGTTGATAAGTAATGGAGTATTTCTGCTATTTACCACAGTGAGGCGTTACAGTCGAGAGGAACTGGAGGCACCCCAGAAGCAGCTGTCATCTCTAGACAGATCACCACAGGTCAAAGGTGGTGTTGGCAGCAGCCGTCCAGAGCCAGTGTTGGTGTACGTTGACCCGATAACATTGTCCACCTCCTCTACACCCACATCTGCCCCCATAGACCCCACCAGCCTCAGTTCCAAGGCTGAACGCATTGCCCGCTACAAAGCTGAGCGCCGCCGGCAGCTGTCAGAGCGTTATGGCATCCTCCTGGATCAGGAGGCGGACGTCGATTACACACCACGCTACCGTTCCCGGCGTGATCCAGATGCCTCTGACCGACAAACGTCTGCCAGGCGTGACAGAGACAGACTGGAAGGAGATGAACAAGGACGGGAACCCAAGGTGCCGTACCGCTCTGGAGTGGGCAGGGTTTACATGAGGACTCACCCGGATCCTGCTTCTGTTTCCACCTCCAGCCCTGCCCACTCAAACCAAGCCCCTCCCCCGACACAAGAAAGACAGAGAGGATTCTCGGAGCGAGAAAGAGTAATGAACATGGAGAACTTCCGGCGCGGTGGGGCCCAAGAGCGCTCAATTGCCTCTAGAGCCAGAACCCAAGAGCAGCATCCGCCCCAGCCAGAACAGCAGCATCACCCCCACCGCCAGGAAGATGCCCACCAGGAGCCAAGCCCCGCCTCCACAAGGGATTACAGCATCACAGCGGTGCCCAGCTCCCCTCGCACCGCTCGCCGGGCCTCCCTGCCCTCCAGTCGCTACGGCATCTCACCTGGGGATTTATTTATAGAGCAGCAGGCCCAGAGTATCCTCAACAGGCAGGGGTGAGTTTATAAAAACCCCATTATATTACGTTACATTCATTCAGAAAATACAAGTAAGACTGACCACTTAACAAACTCAAAGACATGGGTCTGATGCAGTGATAACGCTTACTCGAAACCTAATAGGCCTACGGCTAGAATAATCCAAAAAATTAAACTTACATACCAAGGTTGTGTTAGACTTTCTCATTGTCCGTCATTTTGACAGACAAGGTCTGTTATTTCCCCATTTTAATTTTTTTAATGATAATAATACATAAAGCGTATTTAATAGCATTCCATTATTAAAGTCATCTCAATCTAAATACCATTAAATTTACAGATTATGCATTTACAAGGGCATGGAGAGAAAAGATATCGTCCTTAGTCTTAATCTGTCAAAATGATGGATAGCCTTCAGATTTCCCCATCATTGTTTAAAAAATCCAGTCAATGACCAAAAATATTCAGTTTACGCGACCTGATTTACTTGATTTTGAATATCAGATTTGCAGTATTATGTCCAACATAACACTAGAATTAGGAATATCCATTTTTCATGTGTTTTCCTGGACACATCTCTGTCACCACATTATAAATGATTCTCCTGTTTTCTACACCTATTAACCACATGAACCTGACAATATCAAGACAAATCCACTGGCTGCTAATAACTTCAGGAGCATGTTATACATCTTTTTTTTATTGGAAATGTTTCATCATTACAAAGGTTGTTATTTATTGCTATACTTAAAACTGTGCCAAGAAGAAAGCTGGGTAAGGAGAAATCTCAAAGAGAAACAGATGATTATTCATGGATAGGTGCCGTTTGGGCTGTCCACTGACTGCTGAGCCAGCTAGCCTGCTGCTTTTACCACCATGCCAGTATTAGGATCTGTCTAGCCTGTGGATCCAGCACTGTCACGCTTGCCCTCCTCTAGTTTCACATAGAGAAGTGCTCTGGGGAGCTCATCAGTGAAAGGTTGTGGGGCAGCAGTGTAGATAGCAGGGTTGGGATTTGGAGGAGATATGATTTCCCTGCTTGCCCCCAGAGGTAACCCTGATTTAACAGCAGCTTGATTCAAGACATTAGCCTATGTCACTTTCTATTATAAACTTGAATATACTGCCACAAAAGGAATAAGTAATATTTGTTAAGTAAAGTCAATGGGAAAAAATGAAAACATTCAAGCAGAGTGACATACTGTAATATGAAGTGAAACCTATAAATAATGTTGTTCATGTTTGTGAAGGTTAAGAAGTGACATCAGCAAAAACAATTGTGCAGCAATTCAAAGTAGTCACACTTTAACAGCAATTTCTGAACTGAAATTTCCTCACACTGTTCTGCAACATCTGAGAAGATTCTTGATTCTAGTTCATCTGATCAGTGCAGCTCACTTTGCTCTGATCTTTAAAAGAATGATAAGAAGTGTCCCTCAGGGATTGACCCTGTCACCACATCATCCTGTAGCCTTGCCGCCCTGTCAAAGAGCGACTGGTCTCTCAACACAAACTCAGAGAGTGACACGCAGTCAGCCTTCAGCTGGCCTTCAAGGTACTGTCTGTTCAGGATACCTTCAGTGTAAAGACCTTCCAAAGCCCTGTAGTCCACCGGGTACATGTGTTAAAGCTGGCAGTTAGATATGTCTTCACAACATTGTTATAGGTCTTTAAAAGTGGTCAGTATTCTGAAATCTGCAGACATCCTGTCGTAATACTGCTGGGAACACCATATAAAAAGGAAATAATAATGAGATAATAAGCCAGCACTTTAAAAACACGTTCTCGGTGGACATGCAGCTAACTCAGCATAATATAGTATTTCATTTAGTAACTCTTCCCTTATTGTCGTTTTGGTCTCCCTAATTGGTCTCCCATTTAACAAGTTTGTGGATTTTAATTTGTTAAATTTTTTCCCTAACTTAGTCTTACAACTTAACATTTAGTCATCAAAAGCTTATTTGAATGCACATACCCAATTTTCATCTGTTTTCTTTTTTGCCATCATTTAAGTTATAATCCTATCAAACCATTTTAAAAAAAAGTCCCAATCTGAAAGAAAGCAGTAAATGACCTTCCTTAAGACCATTTCAGTAATAGTCTCTACATCCAAACTGAGAATCAAACTAGGATTTTTTTGATTAGTTGTCCTTTTTATTCTCTTTAAAACTTGGCATCATCTATTCGTTTCAAATCAGAAGAACAGTCTCTGTTAACTACCTGTCCAACTTCATGTAACAACTCTTCTGTCACATAAGTCAGATCTTGTTCTATTAACATACCCAGAACTCTGCAAAACTGACCTTTTTTTCATTAACACATCCCCTGCACTTACATCCTTGTTAAATTAGTTTGGCTGTGTGTTGATGGGGCGAGAACATTAGTCAGCTGGATGCCCTGACCCAGTCAGTCGCATACCCACTGACTCGGCACTTGTCAGCTGAGGCTGCCCTCACATCCCCCCTCCTCAGATTCTGGCCTGTTAACCCCTATGAAATTACATCTGAGTCTTGCACTCTGTCAGTGACTTTGGAAATGTCATCACATAAGACATGAATTTCCCCTTGAGAGTTTGTTTTTCAATCACCTGATATGGTTTTGTGGTGAACAGAGAGAAACAGATTACCAGAAATCTTTGATTTTATTTGAGAGCTCCTGGAGAGTTTTCCATTAAAGTTTTAGGGTATGCTTATATTTCTGGGCCCGACAGTGGCCCAGATTCGTGACATTGCTGGCTTGCTGATAGCCTGTGAAAGGATAAAGGCTCATGTACCCGTCTTTGAGCTTTATGGACAGGTGAAATTTGTAAAGGCATGGCTAGCATCGTCAGACAAACCTTCCTAGAGTGTTAGTATAGCTTGATTGATTTCACTGGTACACATAAACAACAGCTTTTATTTGATGCCCCAGTTGCAAAATGCAAGTAATACAGCCTAGTTTTTCAGAAGAAAGGAAACACACGTTTTAATTTTTTCTTACTAGTGTGTCTCAGGAGAGGACATTATGATCACTTTTTAGCTAGTATATGTGCTCAGACAATGGCACCGGCACAGACTCTTTAGTCTTATCAGCTGCTTATGCTAGCTAGTAATAGTGTTTTCTCACAGTACTGTGTAAGTCCTTCATGCCATGTCAGATAAAGCAGAGGCCCATCAATTATGTCTGGCTTAGTGGTCTACAATGAGATTAGAGCAACCTTTGACTACCAGGGGTTAGAAGGCTGTAGATTAAAATAGTTTGGCTTACTTTTTTGGCACGGAGACGTCAGAAAGAGAGAGAGTTGGTTGAAGCAAGACTCAAATTTAAACCCAGGACGTGCCGCTACTTGACCTTGTTGCAATTCTAGTGTTGGATTTGGTAGCTTAAGTTGGTCCCATGATGGGCTTGTGTCATAAACCTTTGTGCAATATGTTTCACAATATGTCCTTTGAGCACACATGATTGATTAGGTTTGTGATATGCCAGAATAACATTTCTAGTGGGAATTAAGTTTGTGCAAAATTAAAAGCAGTCAAATACTTTTAGTTTTGAGCTTTGGGCAGTAAGTTTGTCTGCCCTCCCAGTCACCTAGGAAAATAGGCGATCACTGGTCAGATACACCACTCTACTAATAATGTCTAGTTGGATAGCCTTTGATTCCCATGGAGAAAAGAATTCTTGACATATGCCCACTAGATAACCTCTTGTTTGAGATGTGTTCTGAGCTTGGAGAGAGTTGTAGCTCTTTAATTTAACTGGAATCTCAGTGTCCCTTGTCCGTTCCTTTTCCCAAGAATCCGAGTAAGGGAACGATTGTCCAGGGATGAAACTGTCCAGAGGCCCCCAGACTGGAGTCCAGACAGGCACCAGGCTAACAGACACCGTACTCAGGGGAACACTGCTCAATATACGCCGCAGCGCTCAGAACCCACCCAGCAAAGGACTGTTCCCCAGCCTCAGCCCAGCCCAGGCCACCATCCTGCCCACAGCCAGGCAACCTATCCTCCCTCTGCTCCTGAGTACCAACACTCTGGCCCTTCTGTGGACTCTCAGCCCTATTTTGCCAGCCCTGCCCCAGCGGCCACTGCCAAACTTCCTGCACCCCCTGAGGTACAACCACGAAGGAGAGTGAGTGCTGACCAAATCAATGCCACCCACAGGGAGACAAGATTGGAGGCGAGGCAGGCCCTGAAAGAAGAGGCCCATACAGAGGGCCTGCTTAAGAGCAGGAAAGCTGTGTTGCCCTCAGAGATCCGCCGAAGAGAAAGGAGTGTGGATGATACTCATAGGGGCCGGCATGAAGACATGGACTGGCAGAACCGCAGCCCTGAATGGAGGAGAATGAGTAGAGGCGAGGAAGACTGGGATAGGGTGAGGCCGAGGGAGAGAGGGAGGGAGAGAAATGTCGAGAGGATCAGAGAAAGAGGGAGGGATCATCTCTCTAGCCAGGAGGAGAGAGTATTCAGATCTATGCAGCCTTCCCACACCTCTGTACGCCAGCAGCCCAGGCAACATCAATCCGCAGAGCCTGTGTACCATCAAGAGCCCCAAGTTGTGCAGCAAGAGCCTCAAACACACCATCAGTGTGAACCCAGAAAGACACAACATAGTGCTCAAATTCAACAACATCCTCAAAGGCAGCATCAGTATGACCTCTCGAGACAGCCACAAAGACAACAAAAACAGCAGGAGTATGAGCTCCAAAGACAAGAGCCTCCAAGCCAGCAGCAAGACTCTCATAGAAAACAAGAGCCCCAACTAGACCAGGACTTTGAGCCTCAGAGGCAGCCGCAGGGTCCCTCTGGGCACCAGAGGTCTGACTCTGCCGTCTACCTCCAAAAGGGCTCCTCTCTGCCTCAGGCCAAACAAAGAAGCATGGAGATAAGTGGTGGACCCAAACTCAAAATACGAACCCGCTCCATGTCAGATATAGGTATAAGCCAGCATTCTGCCATGTATCATATGGAGAGGGCAGCAGCCAGCAGAGAGACATCGAGGGCCGTCCCTCCATCAGGGATGGCTAATGGGGAGAGCACCCTGGACACCAGGGTGTCAGTAGCACAGCTGCGACACTCTTATCTGGAGAATGCCAACCGGAAACCTGAGCTGTAGGTCCACTGGCATGGGCTCTGTGTTGCATCACTAAATAACTCTAACTCTGCATTAGTAAGCTGCTGCAAATAAAGAATCTAATGATCCAAGAAAATATGATAAAATGTCATTCTGTGGCATGGAATGTGTCAAGGTGCTTATGATATCTACCACGTTTATTGTAGTGTCTGCAGTTTTTCTTTTTTAAACAAGCTTATTAAATTGTGCAAGTTACCGTCAGTTCTTGCAAGTTACCCTTGGAAAACTGTCTGCTGCTGCATGTTAACACAGGACAATGGCTCTTAGCAGTTAGGTTGTGCTCAGTGTGTGCGCCAATATCAGTGTCTGCTTTTCTAACTCGAGTGCAGTTTCTGGTAAACTGCTAAAGTACTAAAACAACATCCAAACCAACCATCAATAATAGCTTTCTTACTTCTACTTTTCCTTTTTGTTGTCCTCGTCAATCCTTCTAAATCTATTCACCACTCGAAAAGTGAGACTCCTAAAATAGATCTGCCAGCAATGGAGGTAGATCCGACTAGCAGCAGTGATCGGGACAGGGGTGCTCGGAGGCCTCGGCGCTACATCACTCCTGGAGACAGTCGCATGTCGGAGAGGTTTAGGACTCAGCCCATCACCTCTGCGGAGCGGCTAGAGTCAGATAGGTACAGGAGGGGCTCTCTGTAGCGATCTGCAGGAGCTCTTCAGAATCATTTTATTTACAAAGAACAATGCACTGAATAGGATGACAGAGCATGGTTCTAGGTTGGCATGATGATATCGAGTGTTTCCTCAAATTAGAAAATGTAGTCTAATTGCTGATGCTTGATGTGTATTAATGTTGTTTGCAGGTCTCGTCTAAGCCCATCACAGCTACAGGAGGCCGAAGGTAAATTCAGTCTATTGCAGAATTCTTTATAATTTATTTTAGAGATATTTTTCCAGAAATGTAAATACAGTTAAAGCCATGTAACATAATTGTTCTCTCTTTTTTAATTAGACGAAGAAAAACTGGATGAGAGAGCCAAGATGAGTGTGGCTGCCAAGAGGTCTCTCTTCAGGGTACACTTCCTACTTTATGTACATTTCAGTCATCGGGACAGATGATTAAAATTGTATATTTTGAAAACTAAATCTCAAATTAAGCTTGAGCTTCGTTGAGATTTACAGCAGACAGTGGTGTTTATGAATTTCAGGTGCAATATATAATAACTTTAAGTTAAGTGGGCATAGCTAGACCAACTCACAAATGCAAAATAGTCTGGAGTAGTGTTGTGTCACTGGTGAATGAGTCAGCTCCTTTAAGTTAGCAGTTAGAGTTGGCTCTTGTCTGAGTGCCTCTGGACACAGTTGTATAAACCTACAACCAATCAGAGCAACCAAATGTGGCCAGCAGGGCCAGTTGGTAAATTAAACTTTGACAAAATCCTGTCAAAAGAATGGCAAACGTCTTTATCAACAAAAGCCTAATGTTAGCCCGTAACAAAAAGGTTACGTTAGCTACCAGTTAGCTCGCTAGCACTGGCTGCAGCAAGCTGGTTTCCCCAAACCTTCATGTTAGCTAGTTAACGCCTGTGTTAATGAATCACTGACTTCAAACCTAATTTTTAATATTAAACAGGTTTCAAGCCGACTTTACCAAAACGAGTCACACCAAATAAAATTTTATGTGGTGTCATTTTAGGCAAAGCAGCAATAAACTACAAAATTACAATGGAAGTTTGGTGCAATGTTAGGCAGCCCTGCTGAACAAAACAAAATCATTTGTCATGGATTTTCTTAGACAATTTAGTTCATGGATTATATATGTGTCAAACTCTTTACAGTTTGATGGTGAAGTCTCCAGCTTCATGTTCTGAATTGTGATTTCAGTAACATTGAAGGTAAAAACAATACTACGCGATATGAGAGATAAATTTGTCTGCTTAGAGGCGCTGCTTTACTCAAAAAGGAGCAGGGGCATGACACATGGGGAAAGTACCCAGATCTATTAGACCAGCGGTTCTGATTGGCCCGTCATGGGCCAGGTTGGCTGAAATTCTGTTTGAACAGGAGAGGGACCAGACGCATCTGCCAGAGCAAATAAAACATGAGCTTGCAGATTAGTGTGGTTCCCAGGCTAAACTGGGTGTTCATAGACATTCAAATTGATATTTTTTCTTTTTCACTTCAAATATCACTGTTATGGCCTCACCTTTACTAAACCAAAATGCTGACATTTTCTTTACAAATTCTTCTAGGAGCTGGAAAGGACGTCAGAGGGGGGTGTTCCCAAACCGCGCTCTCGAAACGCTGCCGTAGAAAGGCGTCTGAGAAGAGTTCAGGATCGCTCACACACACAACCCGTCACCAACAAGGAGGTGGTCAATGCTTCAAGGTAGATCTTGGATTTTGCTTCTATAGCTACATTTTGCATCATACAGTTTGAAGAGAATATACAATTAGCCTGTCTTTTTCTTTTCTTTTTCTTTCCCTCTTCTTTATTATCCTCATTATTTTACCTGTTCTTGTCTGTCATTTTCTATTCCGCTGCTATCGTTTCATTCTGTCTCCTCTTTGGTGCATCTTCAGACATCTCTGGAAACAAGTCTTGTTAATTTTTCCTCTCCCCTCCTTTTCAGTGACTGTATTTTTTTTCTTGGCCTTGCATTATCTGCATTTCATACTTTTATACCTATACCTCCTTTTCTCAACTTTTAAGTGATCCTGCCACATCGTCACAACCTCTGGGCATCCACGCTAATGTAACTTGTGTCCCCAGCCCCACTGTAATCAGCACCAGTGTGACCAGCATCAGGTATAGCTGAGCCGGGCTGCTTACTTATATGTGCTTTGTATCAATATGTGTGTGCATGTGTTGTTTATTTACTTAAATAACATGTATCTATGCTTCTTATTTTTTTCTTTTTTTTTCTTTTTTTACCCCTGTAGGGTATATGTGGCTATGTTACTTCAACCTATAAAATATCTTTATTGCATGAAAATCATCTAAGTTTCAGTGATTTTCAGGATATCAGTTTAATGAAAGCTTTACAGTAGCTGGACCTCTTTGGGTTTAGAAATGACCATGAATGGGGGCAATTTTAATGAATTTGAATCTAGTATCGAGTCCAATTAGTGAATCCAAATCCTTTTGTTTTTTGCACATTCCTTTTTTTGTAAAAGCTAAAAAAAAATCAGAAAGATATTTACTAGACTTTGAGCTTAATTAAAGCCAAGTATTATACCAAGTGGATTAATTTTGATTACTGTAGAGATGACTTTGCAATTAAGCTAAAAACAAATCTATCATCTATACTTTATGACTCTACCACAAAGGAAACTGTTTCATTGCACAATGTATATACTTTGATGAAGGCTTCACAACAAAAAGCATCAGCAGTTTGTCAAGAACACATTGGAGTTTATTTTTGTTATTGTTTTTTGACAGAAGCCCCCCAGTTTCCTCATATGAACTTAGTTTGTCATTTGTACTGATTCTGAATAAAGTGAATGTGCCACCATTACATTTTACTCTCCATCTCCCTCTCCTGGTTGTAGTGCTGATCTGCTCATCCAGCTCATCTTACCTTCTTATTTCTGCCCCCTCATGTACTACTTCTTAGCTGTGTGCACCTTATAGGGGAAGGGAGTCTGTGTTTGCACAATAACTTATTTATCACTTTCCATGCACAGTTTCCAAACATTCCCTCTTGTGGTGTTTCTCACATGCAGGTCACAAATGTCAGTTACATATTGCATGGAAAGGGCAGAGGTTGAGGCCAGTTAAAGCCCTCTGCATGTCTGGGTTCACGTGTCCTGCAGTTTGTTTACTGACCCCGGTTTAACTTAGCACATTGCTGTGAGATTGCCATATCCCCTGCAACTATCCAAGTGCATTATATGATTATGTGGCACATGTGTGCTGATGTATTTGTGTCTCTGTTGCTGTGCCTGTAATCTGACACAGTTGTAACAATTATTTTACCTGCTAACTGGTATTTGCATGCATGTTCAATTCTTTGATATTTAGCAGATGAGTACAATATTTTCTGAGGGCTTAAGACTGCATGTTTAGAAACAACTTCAGATGTTTTGTTTGACTGGAGAGGTTACAGTTATTTCATTTAAAACTGATAGTATCAAGCTTTTGATAAAATACTCAAATATTTTCTAGTCATCCAGATCATAGGATATATAAAAGTAATGTTATCCTCTATTACAATTTAGAAACCCCATATTCTAAATTATCAAATTTCTGCCTTGTGGATGCAGGGATGGTGATGATGATGTGTGTTTTTAGTGGTTGGACAAGATCTTTTATCACCAATAAAAATAACAGTATCTTCAGACATTTATAATCATGTTTGTTTAAGGCATAAGCACTTCCCAGTCGACAAGATGAGCTTTCACCCATTCCTCATCCACTGTGATCTCCCTCTCACTACCCAGCATCCATGCCTCCTCCCAGCCAGGCTCAGGAGTCCAGGATCAGGAGACGGAGACCCAGGAGCACCAGAAACCAGCTCAAGCTCCCAGTGCTGGGGTGGAGGGAGATGACCTGGAGGCTCTCTCCAACGAGCCTGACATGTCCACCCTCAGCTTGACCGAGAAGATGGCCCTCTTCAACCGCCTCGCTCAGGCTACGGGCAAGACAGCGGAGGGGGCCAGAGGAGACAGCCGCCAGCGCAGGGCCAACGCCCGGTTTCAGACTCAACCCATTACCCAGGGAGAGGTGGAGCAGGTAAAAAAAGGTTTTACCTCATGCAATGTTTTTTTTTTTTCAAAATGTGACCAAGAAATGTTGAAGAAAGGTTTTGTAAAATAAAAGACACTAACAACAGTCAATAATGATAAGGGAGTGCAGCTTCTCAAACATATTAGGTCAGTAGATTTCAGTTTCAGTATATGATGAAGTTTTAAGGAGGGAAAAAGGTCACAAAAACATTTATTAGCAGGCCAAATGTTAGAGGTGCGGAGACCAGTGTGAAATGTTTGCTAAATAATTAACACAAAACTATACCAAGAATAGTCTAAAGTGCCAAAGCAGCCCAGTAGAACTATTGTGCATTATATATGAAGTGAAATTAACTATTCTGAATCTTTAGGATTATTTTAATGTATGACCGTCTTAGAGTAAAAAGACCTAAAGCAAAAGACCATTAATTTCAGGGTCACTTACAGTGCAGTGCTCCAGTTTCCATTGGTGCGTGATGGATAAATGGCATGGATCTCTGTGCAGCTGAATGACTCAGATACGACAAAATGAACAGAGGTCACAGGGTTTATTCTGCTTTTTGCTTTTTACTACAAATGCCTCTAGATGTCACAAATGACCAACAATTCACATGGAACCTCAGAAATACTGTATATAAGGTAACCATTTTGTCAGTGGATATGCACAACGGCACAATATAGTGTTTGTTTAATCATAAAGAATCATCCTGCTTTAAGGAATATATTTGATCTCATTTTGTGGCTGATTATGATGTTGTTGATGGGATGCTTTCCCATCTGCATTGCCAAAACATCAACCGATGCGTCACCACCTTACACGGAAATACTGTAGCCTGTGCAGAAGTTGGGAAATTTGCATCCCATATGCCACGATTCCCGAGAAACATGTTTAAACACTGGGTGAAGTACAGTGCAAAAATAAGTTAAGAATTGTTATTCCTCAGCTAATCTATATGCACTGAAACACAAACACGCTGTCCCAAGAAACACAGTGTCAGATGCTTCGTAAAAGGTTGACTTCACCTCCTACCAATTCTCAACAGTGAGTCATAGTCAATCACTGGTGTCCACACAGGAAGCTCAGCCGCCGGTAACCTCTGCGGTGTGTAACGGTGACTTAGAGGCCAATCAAGGAGAACATGTAAGACCCCTGCTGCTTGTGCAGAGCTTCTTGTTGGTTGCTTTGATTGATTTGCTTGGTCCCGCTAGTGACCAGTGTTGTCTTGTCGTGCTAAACAGTAGCCGGGCTGAGTTTAATAATGTCCATAAATGCAATCCAGTGTGTTTTTTTTTTAAAGTTTGAAATGATCTTGCTTTGTCGTGAGGAATTGATTTGAAAGTTTAGGGCGCCTTGTTTATTCTCCATGGCTCTTCATTTTTGGATGGTAGCAGCTTCTGTGACATGCTTGTTCATTGCATAACAAGCATGGGATTATTTGACAGCAAATGGTGCATGCTAGTTTATTCACGTGTCCTCCCAAACCGAATAAACTAGCATAAAACGAATGCTTGTCCAGGGAATAATAATACTGTGTGCAGAAATGTGTGAGGTTCAATACAAGGCCTTGCAACCGAAATCAATTGACATTAGTCTGGTGTAGAGTCTAACCCTCTCTGCCAGAGCTGTTGGAAGTAGAGATGAGTCACATTTCAATATACAAAACACTAATATTGATGCCAATAGTGATACAAATTTAATGTTCTGTTCTGGCCTTTAATGCTGTATTAAAGGTAAGTAATATCGTTTCCTGAATTTATTTTCCATTTCCAGTTGAGTTAAATGAACAATAAATGACTCCTCCTGCTTGACATTAAATATATTAGAGTTCTATCTTTGTCTTGGAGTCACATCACTGTTTAAGTCATTTTTAATGTCACATGATCAGTACAGTGGTATTTATCATCTGATTTTGTGACTATCATCCAGCTCTAGTTTATAGTTAGGTACTGTTCCTTGCTCAGGGGTAAATCGACAGTAGCATGTTAACAGGAGTAAGCATGACCCATAGAGTCACACTTGCCACATCAATTGGGAAATACTGCAGACAGACACCACATGGACACCAGTGACAGTCCCATGCATTATATAAATCAAATGATATGTCGCTTTACAAGCAAATATGACCTGAAATAAAATGAAAACGTTAACCTGCCCCAGGCTGGATGAATGCCATTGTGTTATAATTATTTATGAATGACAGAGCTTAGATGTTTTACAACTGTCAGAATGAACTGCTGTAAATGAGGGGAAATCTTTTGTCTCATTTATTCAGTTGTGTTGGTCTGTGCTTCCTGCTGCCATTTTGTGAATGACAAAGTTGCACATTTAATCCATCCCTTCTCCGTATCAATCCCTTCAGCTCTCCTTGTCATTCTATCCATCCCGACTTTCTGACATGATTGATGCTGTTCCTGCAGCTGAAAAATGCCGGTGAGATCAAACTGGAGCCCCTGACTGCCTCCCTGGTCCGCTCTGTGGCAGCAGTCACCTCCCAAGCCTCAGTCACAGCGGTAACCATCGCGCCAGGCGGCAGCGGCGATGATGTCGGTCTCCGTCCAGGGAAGTCCACCGCCATCCCCTACATCCCTGCCCAACAACAGGCTTCCAGCACCACAAGCAGCCACCAGGAGAGGGCGTTGAGGTATTTCTCCATGACCCAGAGCGGGGACCCAGGCCACCCTGAGCCTGAGCGCAACTCCTCCCCTCTCCTCCCTGAGAGCCGCGAGAGAGTGGGGGCTCCTCTTGCTCCCGCCGGATCTGCTGGTCACAGGCAGCAGGGGGAGGCGGTGGAGGAGGGCTGGAGAGAGCGTCAGGAGAAGGAGGTTAGGGGGAGACAGCAGGGAGGAGCCAGAGAAGAGAGCGAAGACAGCAGCAGTAAGGGAAAGCTGCACTCCCCCGACAGGGACCGGGACGGCAGGCAGCGGCAGCAGCATCCCCAGCCTCAGCACTCTGCCGAGCCCTCTTTGTGGAAGGGCGAGTCAGAGCCTCTGCCAAGCTGGAGAGCCACAGACAGAGACTCCCAGGAGAGTAGGGAGGGAGCAGAGGGAGGAGGAAGAGGACGAGGAGGCTACCTGAGAGAGGCAGCTCACAGTTCCTCCACACAGGAGCAGGAGAGGAGCAGCGGCCGGAGCCAGGCTGGTATTTCAGGTAGGAGGCTTCTCCCTTGACTTACACAGGAAAGCGATGGAGAGGAGTGGGGGAAAGACTAATAAAGATATGCGAATAGCTGAGGGTAAAAGGAAATACGTGGGAAGAGAAATGAAAACAGAATGGACATAAAGAAAAGAGAGAAAGGGAGTGACAAAAAAGGGAGGAAGCAATGTCTAGGGAAGGAGCTGTTCTCATTATCCTCATTGTCTTATGCAGTGTACTCCCACGCACAATTTCTTTCTGCCGCCTGCACACACACTTGTCCCAGCTGGGGGTATTTGATTTGGCTGAAACAGAGAGCGAGGGAGTGTGTGAAGGAGAGGCAGACGTCTGAGGCTGCATCTAATTAGCATATTTTTCCATGCATTTGCCTCGTGGCTCTCTTTGTCCAGAAAGAGGAAGCCCTTTCCTGACATGCTGTTTGTCAGCTAAAAGACATCAAAGATTTTTTAGAGCTAACTGTGTGTGCTCGCTGTCATGGCCTATCATAGGGCTGTGGTCCCCGCGCAGCATATTATGCCTGTGGCTTAGCCGTGCACATGCTGCAGTGTAATGGGCCTGACCTGTTTTTAGGTGCTAATACAGAATGTGTCCAGGGGTGGTCTTCTCCCATGCATGCACACAAACAGCACACAGAAAGATGAAAGCACTCAGTGAGAGAGTGCAGAACAATTGGCCAGCACTTACATGAAGCAGGTAGAGGACAGGGAGGACACAATGGAAGCCTTGTCTGCAGGCTGTACTCTCATTTAGTTCTGCATGGGTAGATCTTTACTAAAGTATAGTCTATTATACTATACAATCATGAGGTTTGAAGGACTTTCACTAATTCCCTGAGAACTTACCACTACATGCTTAACACCAACTCTTACCCTGACCTTAACAAAAGACACATTTTAAGCCATTGAGATGTAGTGGTTTTTGAGAAATGAGTCTCCGTTTATGGTAATCAAACAATAACATGTTGTCACTTCTGCTGCATCCAACTCTTAACTTTATGGGGACTCCCCTGTAGATTAGGGGTTAAGACACTGACTATATACCACGACATCCCCAATTCTTATCCATCTATCATTTCCTGTCATCTCTCCACTCTTGTTATCAAGTAATATAATAGAAATAATAGAAATAAATGTTGAATTTTGAGGCAACCGTGTATGAGCTAACTAACAAACTAAAGGTGGCAAATTCTTTCCTGTGATGTGTTGAGTTTCAACCTGCTGCAAGTAAATTGTAAAGGTCCTAAGGTGTATACAAACTGTTCTTGATTGGCATCCTTTGACTCTCATTTTAGTTTGGTTGTACCTTTTAGGTTGGGATAACTTATACCTTTAAGATTGTCCGAAGCAAACTCTCAATTTTGCGTCCAATAGCACCAAACCTCTAAATGAAAAGAGTTTGAATCAGTCAAAATCACTGGCAACACCTGTGTGCATGTGCAGAGCCATTAAACCTCAGTGAAATGAACAGAAAACAGTATTTGCCTGGTAGGACATCAACTGAACAAGAGCCAGCATTAATAATTAATTATGTACACCTCAGTCAGTTTCAGATTTTGCTTTTGCAATACATGGTGAAAAAAAAATGTAATGTGCTTTACTGAATAAAATATTAATTTTAATACATCATGCCTCTAAAGGAGAAAAAAGTTCTAATAATTTTGCCAAGTAAAGGTAATTTTACAAATGATTTAATCTCAGACATTGTACCTGCATGATTATATACTGTATACTTTTCTTTCAGACTTGCCGGATCATCCAGCGCCACTGAGGCCACTGATAGCTAAAGTTTCCTCCAGGACAGTGTCTCACGTTTCAAGCAGCCAGCAGCAGCAAACCAACATCCAGCCTCCTCAAACTCTTCCTAAACCCTTCACACAACAGCCTCCTCCAACCCAACTTAAACCTCAATCCGACATCCAGGTCCAGCCGTACTCCCAGCCCACCCAGCCGCCGCCAACGTACCCCAAACCTTTCACCAAGTCCCCACAAACCCAGACCAAACCTCAGGGATTCGTTCAGCCTCTCCCTAAGCCTTACCCGCAGACAGCCCCCGAGCCTCACCCCAAACCCCAGGTGCCTCCACAGACACCACCCAAACCCCAGTCCTTCCCCCAGGCGCTGGTCAAGTCCCAGTCCCTGCCCCTGGACAACAGCGAGGACTTCAGCAGGCACAGTGTCAGTTCTGGAGATCTGCTGTCGCCCACAGAGTCTGGGGAGCTACTGTCTGACGGCATGTCCAGCAAACAGATGTCCATCAGGGAGAGGTGAGTGAAGGTTTGAGAGTGATAGATGTTAAAGACACATTACTAGTTAAGTTTGTGAGGCCAACTGACTTGGTAACTATAATACCAATTCAATATTATTTCCAAAATAATTAATAATTTTAAACGGGTGTAGTTTTCTGATAAGTCTGCTGTTTGGTGTTATTATATCTCACTGGGTGACCACATTTGGACAGTGTAAAGCAGCTCTGGAATGTGTTAGTGTAATTTCTATGCAAGGTAACCATCTGTGTGAGGACACTACTCTAGAGGTCCGTCTGTATTTTTTTGTTGTACTAACTGACTTTTGAATTAAATACAGAACAGGTTATAGTTTCAGTTTCAGTTTTTATGCTCATCCATTCTCTCCTCTATGCTCTCTTTGTCTCTCCCTCAGTTGTTTTTTTAACTTGTATCAGTGCTCTGGCTTGTGCAGTGTGTGTTTGTTGGGAGGATAAATAGAGAGAAAGACACTGGGCATACTAATGAGGTGTGGAGAACACACGTTAACGTTTGACGTTCCGCAAAACATTGTCAATATAAAAATGGTTTGAGGTGCTAAAAAAATGTATGAAAAGCTTTGATGTAAAAACAACCTCATTGATAAATGTCTAATTTTGGAACCCGTCAAACATCTAAGAGCAAATAAAGAGCCACAATTTTGCACAGATGTTCAGCAGTCGTGCAAGGTATGAGAGACATTGTAGCACAGACAAACCAACCAGTTATTCTCGTCGGGTGTCATTTGATACACACACCTATTGCTATCACAGAGGCTCTCACTCGGCTTTAAATTGTCAAATGGAAACCAGGTCTCCAATAATAGCCTGTTAAGAAAAACAAAGCTGCAGACACAAGGCACACTTTGAATCCATTTACACATTCCGAGATGTCAGCACAGATCAGACACTGATAGCGATTTTTTGCTAGCCAGGTCAAAAGCCAGTGCCTCATAAATTTACAGTGTTTGACAGAATCAGGGAGAAGTCACTGTAAGCATGTCCTTGCAGCATACAGGTTTGTTCCACCCTACTACATTAATGGAGGTGAGAGATTCATTTTTAGCAACACTGTGTTTCTCCTCCCAGCCAGCAGAGAGCTGTGTAGACGGGACAAATCCTCGGAGATTTAGCAGATTCCTCCTAATGCCCTCATTTCTGCCCTGTCAACATTCAAGCTGCAGAGATGATGACATACTTTCTGTTACCCCCACCCTCCATTGCTTTATACACCCTTTTTAAGTCACGTTTTCTGTCTGCACAGCAGAAATCTCTGACCTCGTTTTTCATCCTTGAAGGATTTCTTTTGTCGTTTATGGAAATCATCATCATCATCAACATCATGATGATGATGAACATCATCCTGTAATCGAAAACAGTATTGTAGTGCAGAATTTAAACCTCTGAAAATCCGGTTATCCCACTTTTTTCACCTGAAGTTGCTTTAAGGTTGGAAAAACATCTTTTGTTTTAGCTTAGCTTAGTTTATTAGACATTATGAGACAGATGGCATTTCAATAAATAATACACAACTACAGAAATGTCAAGGATGAGATTCAATTTAACGCAGCAGCACAAGCGAATGTAGTAAAAATAAAATAAAATAAGATAGCAAAAATATATACAATAAATAGATGTGTATATACAGTATCTCACAAAAGTGAGTACAACCCTAACATTTTTGTAAATATTTGATTACATCTTTTCATGTGACAACACTGAAGAAATGACACTTTGCTACACTGTAAAGTAGTGAGTGTACAGCTTGAATAACAGTGTGAATTTGCTGTCCCCTCAAAATAACACATCACGCAGCCATTAATGTCTAAACCGCTGGCAACAAAAGTGAGTCCACCCCTAAGTGAAAATGTCCAAATTAGCCATTTTTCTTCCCCGTTGTCATGTGACTCATTAGTGTTACAAGGTCTCAGGTGTGAATGGGGAGCAAGTGTGTTCAATTTGGTGTTATCGCTCTCACACTCCCTCATACTGGTCACTGGAAGTTCAACATGGCACCTCATGGCACTCTGAGGATCTGAAAAAAAGAATGGTTGCTCGTCATAAAGAGGGCCTAGGCTATAAGAAGATTGCTATTGTTTGTTAGCGGTGTACTGTACTTACTTTTGTGAGAATCTGTAAATGCGCAATAGATGTATTATATACATATGTGTATACAATATGATGTTTTCACTGAGTGACCCAGTGCTACATGCTCCCAAACTCAGCCCAACATACAGTATTTTGTATCTTGTGAATCTTTGAAACAGAATGTGTGTTTGAGCAATGATTGGCTGCGCAACACGAGTTTGTGATGTGTTGATGTGTAATCGAGAACAAATTGTATAAATCAGTTTGGTTATCAGCCTGTTTTTCATTATGTCAGGTTACCTCTCGTACCTAATGCTCTTATTGAAATTTAGTTTTTGTTTTATGTCAGAGTGGCACTTCTGAAGAAGAGTGGTGAGGAGGACTGGAGGAACAGGATCAACAAGAAACAGGAAGCGGTTCAGGTGGCGTCCACCGATCAGCAGGCTCAGCTATGGGAGACAGAGCAGACCTGTGAGAAGAAGGTCAGTCTGATTTGCACACCAGCCTATAATAGAAATTCATCATCATCATAAATCATTTTCACACCCACATTAACCAGAAGGTTACACTGTCACACACATAACATCAACATAACATCTGTAGCCTATATGGAAAATTTGTGTTACAATGTAGACTTTGTTTAGCTTAATCAATATAATCTGTCACCCCTAATATCCTCTAAACTGGTCTTTAATTCATATCATCTCAGTACTTCCCTTTTTCTGGATTATTTCATTCACAGCAATGTCCATTATAGCAAACAGCACAATCAGCAAAACAAATGTGTGCTTGTCCCAACCTCTGATGTAACTTTTAGTTTTGGATTGGAGACATTTGCATCACTGATAACAAAGCAGCCCACCAACCTGGGAATAACTATGAGCTCAGGTGTGCACAGTGTCCGCAGCAGTAACACCTGTCTCAACAAGTACACAGGATCATACAGGGTGCTCTACGTGTTATTATGTTATCACTTAAATGAGACAATTTGAATATGGCTGGTAAAATTTTCACATTACAACTTTTATTTACTTATGATTTTACTGTATTTTAAAGCTGCTCATTTGTGTTGTTTGCTCTAAAGGATTCCACTGTAAATCTGTATTTACTAGAGATCCCTGAAATCTCTGCAATACAGCGGGTTCTATTTTACCATAATTAAAAGGAATGTTGAAATTAATTAAAAATTTCACTGAGTGCTAGAGTGCTAGATTTTTTTTTTAAATGCATACATTTACCAAAATTGTTACACATCTGGGTATAATGGTTTAGCAGCTTTACCAAAGTAGCCAGAGTAAACATAAGTGCCACATTTCACCCCCCCACCATCCTTCATGGTTACCATGCCAGCTCTTGTCCCCTCTCTTTTAGCTAAGTGGTCCTTCCATTTCCCCCTTTAGTCCATCTGTTGTTTGGACCAAGTGGTCCAGAACAGTGCAGCTTGCAGCCCCCATAGGCTGTAAACCAGGAAGCATATGGGACAGTCTGCTAGTAGAATTAGCAGCCTGGCATGGGGTTTTGGGAATTCATTCTCCTTTTTTTAAGATCAGATTTGGGTAAGCTCCAGGCGAAGTTTCAGTAATGACTTTAAAAGCTTATTTGACAAAAGGAAATGGTTTAAGAATCTCTGATATGTATTTATTGGTTTAAACAGGAACTGGAATTAAATTTAGAAGCTCAAAGAACCTCTAATTTTAGGATTTACACTTTTTCCTGCAGCTCATCTACTTCGCATTAGTATTCTGTTGGGCGAAACTGCCTATTTAAACCCTGGATGGTAATCTTCCAGGCGGTCTCAGCCCTAAACCCATTAAAGCAACAATAGCCAACACCCCCCATCCCCTCTGACCCAGTATTTCCCCTGTGTTTAACCCCTCAGGAGGAAGGGGTGGTCGTTCAAGAGTACTCCGCTGTGTCTGTGTCTGAACAGCTGTGGGTAAGATCTGTTGGCGGCCAATCAGCTTCATGTAGGACCTCTGTTGTCCAATCACAGCTTTGTGTGGACTTTGTGTGAGGGTGATTGCTTCTCCTGAATCTGTGGGTCTTTGGGTGCTCTTCACTTGCAGTCTGTGATTCTATGGAAATGGAGGGAGGGTAGTTGGAAAGTTGCTGATGCTGAAACTTTTCTAAGCTTTCTTAATGCTGATTCTGTCTTAAAGGCGAATTCATCAGTTGACTTTAAAGTGAACTTGTCTGAGGAATAGTAAATCAGTTACTTCAATTAAAACTGTTGTTCAATAATATAGATTCTACTTTCTCCAGACGTTGTAACACCTGGATGACTGAGATTAACCTTCAGTGTCAAAATAAACCTTTATGGCCATATATTTTATTATATGTGATGGGCTATATACTTTTACAGTTGCTGAAAAAAATACAGTTTCATAAAAGATTGAATTCATAAGAATACAAATGTTGTTGCTTGAGAACAGGATGTCTTCAAGTTTAAAATTAATTCACTCAGTGCTGTATTATACTAAGGCTCAGTGATTCAGTGTGTGAAAAGTACTTACTTGATACACCTTTAAGATTTAAGCTGTGTTTTCACTGCACTGGAAATTTAATATGGGACTTTCTGTGCCTTTAACAAGCTCTTGCAGTTTGCTGCTTTGTTACTAACAGGAAACATTAATGTTGTATTCAATGGCCTTTAATGATTTTATGTACATTTTGTATTTAGGGATTCATAGTCTTTTAAATCACAAGCAATTTGTTGTACTTTTGAAATGATTTTGTAATTTCTTAAAGATAACACACTCATAAACATTGTGCATGTATGTTCCCAATGTTTAAATTTATGATAAAGTTTTGTTCATTTTGTACAGAAATCATTGCTTACATAACTTTTAGGCCTGAAGAATAGTAAGTAGCCTTCGTAGTTGTCATGTGGCATTCCCAGTTTCTTGGCTTCTCTTCTTTACATCCCACGTTGATCTTCCTTCATCTGCATGCTCGTCATTTTCCCTTCCATTTCCTCCTTTACTTTCTTTCACTTTTCCATCCTCCTCTACATCCTCAGGAACCTGTTTTCTCTTCCACCTTTTCTCCTCCTATCTCCCTTGGTCAAAAGTGTCAGTATATTGACCATCACAGTCAGGTAAGAACGTGCACTCGGCACGCTCGAATGCGCTGCATGTACTGGAGTCTTATCTTTTCTGCTTCGTTTGCAGCTACTGGTTGCTGTTGAGATTTATTTGATTCTGACTGCATGAGTACAGCTCGATGTAAAGCCATCACTTCTGCAGTGGAATAAAGTAGATTATACAGGCTAGAAAGGACATGCACCTAGTATGCTTGAGTGCATCAAATCTTTTTATATCTGCTTGGTTTGACACTGTGGCTACATGATAATTGCTCCTAAGGGAAGTGTAGAGTCACATTAAGTTGTAGTGAAGCCATTTGAGATGTGATTTAGTTTTCTCAATCTTGGTTGATCCTGTGGTGTCTGGAAGAGTTTTGGTTTGGCTCCATGATCACATTTTAAGTTTTAATGCAGCTCTGAAAAGAATATAACTCCAACATGACTGAAAACGCCTTTTAATTTATTGCTTTGCATGCAAGACCTGGCGCTTTAACTCAATAATCTTTCATCATTTTACGTCTGATTTCCGGTGCAGAAGGTGGGAGAGGATATCGAGGCCAAGATGACCATTGAGGAGAGAAAACAGATGATCTCGATCCGCGAGGATGCCTGGAAGACAAAGGGCAAAGGAGCAGCCAATGACTCCACCCAGTACACCGTGGCTGCACGTATGGTCAAGAAAGGTCAGTGCACAAACCTACTATTATCCACCCATCTTCACTGAGGTGTTCTCTATTTAGAAATAGCAATGGGGATGATTTGTTTGCAAAAATACACCTTAAACAGACAGACATTGTCCCCAATGTACTTTCATTATCTGCAAGTTAGGTGTGTTTCCCAGTGTTAGATTTTGAAGCCCAGTATGATCATTTAAGGAAAACTTTTTGTGCACAAGTGGTAGTAGAAACTTAAGTGTGGAATACAAAAGTGTCTTCTGTCTCCTATCAAACAACTTCTGCGTGTGTGGATGTTTCAGAAGTAGCTTTAGGTCACGTTAAATGATTTTCGGATCTTTGTCAAAATTCAGATTCTTTCTTCTGCATCAAGTGCTGCTAACGTGTGAAGTTGCATAGGGCAATTTCAAAAGAGACACCTAATCTGAGAGCTGAATATAAGCACAACATTTAAACATGCTGTGATTTGATCTATTTTTACAAATGGATAATATTTTCATATATTTATTAATAATATTTCAGAATTTAATAAAAATAGGTGGTAAAGTTATTATGTTTCGAGTTTGAATACAACATGACTAAATCTCCACTGTGCGTTTAAATATATATAATTAAAAGTAAGTAACAATAAAGATTGAAATATACCTGTACAGGCAGCATGTTATCTTGCCACAGTTACATATATTTTGCCCTATCTGGTGTGAATTTCTGTCCGCAGGACTGGCAGCCTCCTCCTCAGTTATCAGTCCCATCCTGTCACCGGTCTCCACCAAACTCAAGAGCAGCACGCCTGCTGTCAACAAACCACAAGAGGGTGAGACAGATTTGCAAGTCCTGTGTCATCACATCAGCTGAGGAATTCCCAGTCGCAGGATTTTATCAACCAGTGTGGTTTAAACCTGAATGGAATGAATTTGTTGTTGTGAACTTGCACTTTTAAAATTATTTCATTAAATATGCACTGCCCAATACATACATACAAAGTCAATTTCATCAACAACACACAAGAAAAAACATATGACAAATGCAGTAATTGAACAATCAAAATGAAAAACCTAAATATGTACATGTTTAGTTGGTTAAAGAGCATTTATGGTCATCATTAGTGAATTATTTCATTTATAGAAATTGAGGCCAGACCAAACATGGAATCGGATAAGAAACTAGACAAGTTGGAGAGCTTCTTGGGACGTCTGAATAGCAAAGGTTTGTACTTCCTCACTGCCTTTAAGCTCATTAGGTGATATTTTAAGCAATGTTTTGTGTCATATTTCTGCAAATTGCAAGTTGTGTATCAATGTTATATATTAAATTAGAGGCTAATCTAGTTTCTGTTCTGTTTTTCTTTGTTGATCAGTGGCAGGTCTGCAGGAAACCACCATAACAGTGACCGAGAAGGCAGTGAAGGAAGTGATGAAGCTGGATGATGAAATCTTCTCAAAGTTCTACAGACGCGTTTCTGAATTTCCACGCATGCCCACCAGGATCGAGATCAGTGAGGATTTTGACACCATCTTTGGTTCTCAGGGTCCCAAGTAAGAAAATTATAAAGCTTCTAATGACGGCTGTAGTGGAGGGCTGCACAGAACACATACATGTCATACACCACCTGCATGGATGCCTGTATGGTTTTCTCCTTTTCCAGGTTGACGTCGGCCATGGTGCAGCATAAGCGGTCTGTGCGTCCATCCAGGAACGTCCAGTCGTCCAGAAACCCTCTGAAGATGCTCGCAGCCAGAGAAGACATCAGACACGAGTACACCGAGCAGAGGCTGAATGTGGCGCAGCTGGAGAGCAAGAGAATGAAGGCCGAGAAGAAGGAGTGTAAGGAAGTCAGCATGTGTTCATGTATTTGTGTTTATGTAGTCCAAAATCCCAGTGGAAAATTGGCAACATTATAATTGTTTACAGCCTACAAAACTACATCCATCTCCACCTCTTTGTTTATACTATTAAACAGTACTAATGCCGGCTCATGTGACCCACTTCTAGCAGTGTTTACAGTAGGGATTTAGTGTCTTTAAACTTGAATGAAGAATTTATTTTTCAACCCCCTGTAGGTCTATACTTTTATAAATGTGTACTCTTTCCCATTCCAGTGAATAAAACCTCGGAGTATTCTGAGGCTGCTCTGGCAGGTCTGGCCAGTAAAGAAAACTTCAGCAGTGTGAGTCTGCGCAGTGTCAATATCTCTGATCAGATGTCAAACAACAGCGCTGTGCCGTACAAGAACCCCATGCTGATGCAGATCAAAGGTAAAAACCCTTTGAGACTGTGCTGAGCTCTATTGTGTGTTTGGTTTTACCATCTTCTGCAGTATTTAGACTGGTAGTGGATATTAAGCTTTAATTACAGCCGGGGCTTATGCCAAACAGAAGTGTCCACTGAAAGTCTGTATATGATTATATTAATTTAGTGTTTTTAGGGAAAGAAAAGTAGGAATAGAATAAACTAGGATTATGAAACATTGACTAGGAACAGTTGCTGGGCAGATGCCCGGAAATCACTGCTCCTAGCCAAGAAATAGTTTGGCACATAACCACCCATAAAAAAGCAAATTGTTGTTTTTTTAAAACAAAAAAGATGTAACATGTTAATTAGTGAACTAGAGGTGCTGGTAGGCAGATTTTGTTACCTTCACACAGAGCAAGGCTAGCTTTTCCCCTCTGTTATGCTAAGATAACTGGCTGCCGGCTGTAGCCTTACATTTAGAGTGAATCTTCTCATCTCTACCAGAAAGCAAATTAGCGTATTTCCCAAATGCTTAGCTACCCTAAATTAACTTTTTTGACATACGAAGTTTATAATCGGATAAGAACTGATTTGCTCACTGAGAGGTATAACACAGCAAATTAATAAAGTTGACTGCATTACCTCCAGGTCGTCGTCACGTTCAGACCAGATTAGTGGAGCCGAGAGCGTCATCACTGAACAGCGGCGACTGTTTCCTGTTGGTCACTCCAGAGCACTGCGTCGTCTGGATAGGAGAGTTCTCAAATGTCATCGAGAAGGCTAAGGTGAGCGCTGTACATGTGTTATTACAGATGATGTCTTAAGAGTTTTGGATGTGCAGCATCAAGGCTGTTGTAATATTGGAGTTTGAACAATGATGAGTCATTGGTGATTCCGCCTCTTTCCATTTCCTGCGCGCACACACACACACACACACACACTGGCACATATACCCATCTGCGCTGCTCATCAAACACATGCTTTCAGGCTATTTCCCCGAAGGATGTCTGTCTAGACACTTTCCAATAAACATTTGTTTTTCTGCTCCGCCTCCTCGTTTAGTGCTGTTTACTCATTTCATTATTATTTTATGCACAAAACAACAAGATTCTTCACAGTAAGCTTGCTTTGTATCCAGTTTCTGACTCAGCAGTTAAGTTGTACATTTTCTCAGATGTTGTCCATAAATGTGAAGCAGGATGTTGTAGAGGTCACTTCACAATTCCTGGATCATTCAAGAAAAGTCATATGTCCTCGTTGTTTAAACATCAAAGTCAACATGAGAGCATGAGACACTTTTAAAGGCCAAAAAACAGATCTTTGTTTCTTGCCCGTAGGCAATAGATTTGGCCACCTTCATCCAGACGAAGAAGGACATGGGCTGCAGAGCGAACCAGGTGCAGACCATCGAGGAAGGGGTCAACCCACAGGGTCCAGATACCCAGCAGTTCTGGACAATCTTAGGAGGACATACTGCTTACCAACGTAAGACATGAACCCCTAACACTCAGATTTGACAAGAAAGTTTAGGTTGTTGGATTGTGTTACAATTAGTGGACAGATACCCTGTTACCACTGTTGTTTTCTCTGGGTGATCTTTGATGCATGCAGACAGTTACTCTGATATATGGCACATTATATCTCTGTATAATTGTGTCATAGCGGCGGGTCCACCAGAGCAGGATGAGCAGTTTGAGAATGCCATTGTGGAAACCAACTGTATCTTCAGACTGCTGGATGACAAACTGGTTCCTGACGATGACGAGTGGGGGAAGGTCCCTCGCACCTCTCTGCTGGCGTCCACGGAGGTCAGTGGGACTTTTCGTGGTACCACAAAAGCTTCTCAACATCCTTTGCTGTCTTGTTTTTATAATTGAATGGAAAGCGTTTATACTGTAAGAGTGATGTCTTTTAAGTTGCACTGTTCAGCTTTGATTTCAGCTGTCCTTTGACTGACCCTGGATGCAGTTTTTCTGTTGCCAGTAGCCTCATTACACCAGAAAGTACTGCAGCATCAACACTATGCAACTTTCATCATGCTGTAATATAATTAAGTGCAAGAGTATCTGACAGTGGCCTTTTCTGCTGAGGCACCAAGCTCTGAATATCAATATTTATAATACACATATTAAGAGGAGCTCTTTGCTTCAAGCTGGTTTTAATTTGTTGCCTAGCAACAGCAGGTGCCATGGCAAGCACCTCCTACATCCATCTGTGCACTGCTGCTGAAGATATGGGTTCAGGACATGGGTTCAGGACATCGCGGCAAAAAGTTGCTATTTGTATGGTTTTGCTTGCAGCCAAACACACAAACAACACACAGAAAGACAGAGAGGAGCACGCCTTTTGCAAGTTTATCACCACAAGCTTGGCTTTCCGGCTTCTGGTATCATTTAACACTTCTCTGAATGTTTTTATTTGCTATTCACATCACTTGTCACTGATCGATCGCTATGTTCCATCACATCAATTCAGGTGGAGTTGGTTTGATCAGCTGGACATGCAGCCTGTCTTTTCCTCTGTTTGCGTCTTTAGTGTAGTGAAGTGACTTGTTTAAACAGACTCCTTATCATTTTATACTTGTGACTGTCGTTTTTGGAGGTTTGTCACCGCTAAAGGTAAAAACATTCGCGGAGATCTTTCAATTCAGTTTATTGATCGAGGCGTATCAAAAAAATACCTTAAATTCATTTGCCACAACTTATTTGGTCACTAAACTATTTCACTCCTCTTTCATTCTAATATAAAAAACTTTCCCCGTATTATAGCCTACTACCCGTGATGATGAACTAATTAAGAAAATCAAATCTGACACAGTTTTCCAATACTTTTATGTAGCAGTTATTTGAAACAAGAAAAAATAAAATGGATAACAACATACATGTCCATAACAACAATAAAAATAATAATAGACTACCAATCAACTACTATGGCTTCAACAGGTGGCATTTTATGCAAGGTATCGAATGAAGTACTCTATTGGTATCGGTATCACTTTAAGGGTACTGGTTTTGGTACTGGTATCATAAACTTTTAAACGATACCCAACCCTGGTGTGTAGTGTTAATTTGGACAGACAAAAGATGACTCACCTCTGCTTTCCCATTGTTTCTGTTGTTGTGCCCTGCATGCTGCAGGTGTTGGTGTTTGACTTTGGCAGTGAGGTGTATGTGTGGCACGGTAAAGAGGTGACTCTGGCCCAGAGGAAAGTGGCCTTCCAGCTCGCCAAACACCTTTGGAACGGGATGTTTGACTACACCTGCTGTGACATCAACCCGCTGGACCCAGGAGGCTGCAATACACTCATACCCAGGTGGGAAACACACACATATCACTTGCCATAAGTAATAATAATAATTGTTATTCTCTTGCAGTCAGTTTCTGAAGGTCAGGACATTCCTTACTATAAAACATCCCCCCCCAACATGAAACTTAACCTTAGCCATACAAACAAGTCTTAATGCTCAGATTGTCTTCTGAAGAAGTCAAGAATGGAGAAATTGTCCAAAAAAATAAATAAATAAATGAGCAAAAGACCTCTTTACCTTCCCTTAGCTTGCCCTATATAATTGCCACTATTGTCACTATGGTTTCTCCACAGCGATGTATCTGAAAAACAATAGCGCACATAAAATACACTCATTTATAATTACACATGCATATTCACATTCACTAGACTGTAATGAGCATGGTGTCTTTGATGTAGCATAGCGCAATGTTTAATCTTTTCTCCTTCTCTTTGTGTCTGTGTCTGCGTTCATTGACAGGAAGGGCCAGGGCCGTCCTGATTGGGCGATATTCGGCAGGCTGACAGAGCACAATGAGACAATCTTGTTCAAGGAGAAGTTCATGGACTGGACCGAGACGCCAAAGACGCCAACCTCAAAGGAGGGCGGCGAGCTCATACCAGAGCAGAAGGTACGAGACCCACACTTGTTTGATGAGTATAATTGCAACACAGGTCACACATGTCAAAGAGTCTTCATACGTATTCCCAGCTGTTTATCTGTTGGACTATGGCTCAAACTCAGTCTCAGTTAATGTTGCCATGAACCTTTAGTTACACACTGGAACCAAAACAAGAATGAGAGAGCACATTGAGTGGAAGCTGTACAAAGTATCATAGAGAAGAATGAGCACATTTGTATTTGAGTGCATTGTAAAATAATATTTTGCCTGTTAGATCAGGATGAAAGTTGTCGTTATCACTTCTTGAAATTTTTGCCCCTTTTCTCTCTCAGGAGGCCCCGGGGCGAGAATGCCGGCCTTACGACGCCACCATGATGCTGCCCTTGCTCCAGTCGACCATTTCCACCATCTTGGACGGGGTAAATGTCGGCCGTGGCTACGGCCCGGTGGAGACCGAGGACCACATGAGGATTCAGGAGATCAGCACAGTGTCAGTGGACGTCTGGCACATCCTGGAGTTCGACTACAGCCGTCTGCCACGCCAGAGCATCGGCCAGTTCCATGAGGGAGACGCCTACGTGGTCAAGTGGAAGTACATGGTCAGCACCTCAGGTTAGTCACTGTGGACTCTGGTGTTTACACTCACTTATAAACACCTGTGTTTACTAGCAGATAACCTCTATCAAACAGGAAGAAATGTCAGCATTGAACATTAATTCAAAAGCATTACATTTTAAAGACGCCTGCACTAATTCAACGTGTGAGATGAATATATTAAAATATTCTTTTGTATATAAATGTAATGAAATTTATTGTTGCAAATCACAACTGCGTATCACCCCACACACTGTAAAAGTACATGCAAGCAGTATTTGACCCTGGTATATCAGTAACTACAGCTGGGCATTTTTACAAGCCTTAAGTTTAAGATTTCATTAAGATTTCATAGTTTTTCATATTTTGCACAGGGAGAATACTTTGTTCATTTTGTTTTGTGTATGTGTGTCCCAGTTGGTCGTAGGCAGAACCCTGAGGCGAGGAGTAGCGGGCCGGGGAAGGAGAAATGCTGCTACTTCTTCTGGCAGGGTCGACACTCCACCGTCAGCGAGAAAGGAACATCAGCGCTGATGACTGTGGAGCTGGATGAGGAAAGAGGGGCACAGGTACAGCAGACAAGGCTTCTCACCAGCCACGTCATCAAAACATAAATCTAACACAAAGTCGAATGTAGCCATTAATTGGTTTCTAGTGTAAAAACAACTATTTTCATCATACCTTTAAATTACAGGAACGTTTACGCCCAGCAGCCATGCAATATTAGCATTATCTACTGTGATGTGGTCAGTTTGCCAAAACAGACATTTTTCAGAATCTTTTCTTGTGTTTCTTTTCATTTGCTCAACTAATGTAAGAACAGGATTGGACAGAAGTGTTGAGATCTGGAAGGGGAGAAACTATACACTGAGAAGAAGATGTAGAAAACCACCAGACCCCCTCTATAACACAATAACCCTCATATTACAGAGTGTGGGGAAAAAAAACTTATCTTTTTACATCAATGCAGAATTTGTAGCATTATAAGTTAATGAATGATATTCTGATGTTTCCTAATGTCGGTTGCTGCAGGTTCCTGATAGTCTTTGGGCATACTGCTGTATATGGTGTACGTAGCAGTGGTGGACAGAAGTACATCCACTTTCTTCTACTCCTGCTTCTACTCCACTACTTCTCAGAGGGAAATATTGTACTTTTTACTTCACTACATTTATCTGACAGCTTTAGGTAGTAATTACTTTACAAATTAAGATTTTTATACAGAAAACATGAAGACATATGCAGATAAATTAAACTATGCTGAAACGTTTATTATATTGACATTGAAATGAACTGGCAACAATTTCCATCGTTGGAGACATTTTCCATGGTTCCACCTTCACAGATGTGAAGATTTGCTGCTTTTCCTTTTAATTACTTTAATTTATTTGTAATAATTTTGAGCTTTGTACTGTTTTTTAGACAAAGCAAGCTTTGTGAAGGTGTCACTTTGGGCTTTCAGATCTTCGAGAATCAAATAATGGAGAAAATAATCAGCAGATTAATCCATAATGAAAATAGTCGCACCCTGACAAATTACATTTCTGCAGTGTGTACTTTTACTTTTAATACTTTAAGTACATTTACACAAGGCTAAGGCTACATTCTTTTACTTTAGTAACATTTTGCTTGCAACAGAGTAATTTTACAGTGTGGTATTAGTACTTTTACTTAAGTAAAAGATCTGAATACTTCATCCACCACTGATAACACACACATAATTGAGCAACTTGAATTATTATTGAAAGAGCAACCTGTTTATAATGAATGCCATTGTTTAATAAATTTGAAAGTAAATTGAAATTCATTTTGTCATGTCAGCAGCCCCTGACAAACATAATCATACTAAGAGTACTTTTTACTTTTGATACTTTGACTCGAGTAGAAATTTAAATTGAACACTACTTTTAGTGGAGTAATATTTAGCAAGGGTATCTGTACTTTTACTCAAGTACAGGATCTGTGTACTTTGTCCACCTCTGGTCATTAAAGTAGTGTTTGGTTTGCATTAGCAGAATCTTTCATAACTGGTTTCCCGTGTCTGTGTGTTACAGGTTCAGGTGCAGCAAGAAAAGGAGCCTCCATGTTTCCTGCAGTGCTTCAACGGAAGGATGATCGTCCACGCTGGCAAGAGGGAGGAGGAGGAGGAGAACACTCAGAGTAAACATTTTAACATTTCAACTGCTTTGTATTCTATTTATTTTTTTATATTGAGTGTATATATTTTCCTGTTATGCCTGATTTAAAAGGTCCCTGACATTTTTGTCTGCAAGGCACAGTTGTTCACTGCTGCCTTTATGATACTGATTATTTACTATTTTTACCAGGACAGTAGTTTTTCTTAAACAGAATAGGATCTGCAAATCATGTTTGCTTGAATGCCTAAGAGGTTGTTAGTTTTATGTATGTCATGTAAGTGTTTTTTGCGCAGCCATAAATGACACCTTTCTTATCACTCCATCTGCTCGTCTGTGTCCAGGCGAGTGGCGTCTGTACTGTGTGCGGGGCGAGGTGCCGGTGGAGGGCCACCTGCTGGAGGTGGCGTGTCACTGCAGCAGCCTGCGCTCCAGAGCCTCCATGATCCTGCTCAACGTCAACAAGGCCATCATTTACCTTTGGCACGGCTGCAAGACGCAGCTACACACTCGCAGTGTGGGAAACACGGCCGCACTCAAGATCAAAGAACAGTGAGTTTTTATGCTGAAATTTGGATGCCTTTCAAGATGTTACCCAATGAATCAGCACCGGATAAAATGGTCAATGGTGGGTGTTCTTTGCTGCCATGATAAATAATCTTGCACATGCAGTGAATTCGGTTTTCTTCTTGCTTCTGTCAGGTGTCCACTGGAGGCGGGTCTCCACAGCAGCAGCAAGGTGACCATCCATGAGTGTGATGAGGGAGTGGAGCCTCCGGGCTTCTGGGAGGCACTGGGGAGGAAAGACAGGAAGGCCTATGACTGTATGCTACAAGGTACAGTCTGCGCCTATGTTTTCTGTTTGCTTAATGATTTACACTTGTACATCTACTCTCTGGCTCTCAGTTAGACATAACGCCTCACCTCAGCCCCACCAGCTAGTACATTTAGCTTTTGCCAGAAACGGGAGGGATCGTGTATTGTGAACTTGACACTATGTTTTGGCTCTTAAAATTGGTTATGGTGGTCAGACCCTTTGAAAAGCCTGTATCCTGGTGCCAACAGTATCCCTAAGATAAAGTACCACTACGAACAGCTTCTTGTTTAAATTTAACAAGACAAGACAAAGGTTTCAAATCCATCATTGCTAAATGTTGTTATCTGATTTTTTTTTTTTAGATCCAGGTAAATTCAACTTCACCCCACGGCTGTTCCAGCTGAGCAGCACATCTGGAGAGTTTATGGCGACTGAGTTCTCCCACCCGTCCAGAGCTCCAGACCTGGTCAGCTCACTGCCATTCCTGCAGGAAGACCTGTACAACGCACCACAACCTGGTAGGGCTTGGACATAAACTTATAGCAGTGAATACTCCACGATGAAGAGAGAACTGTTCTTTGCTTTAACGTTACACACCTACAACTTCACACATATTCCATAGTGATATAATTATTTCTCTCCCCGACAGCGCTGTTCCTGGTGGATAACTTCCATGAGGTTTACCTGTGGCAGGGCTGGTGGCCTCAGGACAGTGAGAGCACCGGCTCGGCTCGTATCCGCTGGGACGCAGACAGAAAGTGTGCGATGGAGACCGTGCTGCAGTACTGCAAAGGTTAGGGCGATGGTCAATAAAGATAATGCTTTAGTGAATGACAGGTGATAGTTGCACTAATGTATTATTATTATATTAGAATATTATAAATCCTAGTAACAAAAGAACACCCAAAAAATGCACTATTTCCCCATGTTGCTACTTGTGTGTAGTTACAGGTTTTCAATATATACTGTACATGACTTTTTGGGTGTGGGAGCTAGAGGGAGAAAATAATTTTTTGGCTTTGCATGTTAAACTTGGTATAATTACCAGTATGCCAAGAAGTGATGGAGGAAACTTTTCACAAGAAAGTATTTTTTATTTACTGTGACTTCAACTCTGGTAAAGTGTTCACAGTTTGATCACCTAATAACACTCTACCTGGATCTATTAAAAATATATGAAATTATTATTATTATTGTAAAATAAAAAGGTGCCCCACCGTCCCTAAGTGGCAATATTTAGATGACCGGATTTTGGTGCAAATTTTCATCATGCCAGGAATTTTCATAACTAGAGGTCAAAATTATTGTGATGATTTTCTCTTCCAGAGAAGAACGAGAAGAAGCCTCAGAAGTCGTATCTGATCCATGCCGGTCTGGAGCCGCTCACCTTCACCAACATGTTTCCCAGCTGGGAACACAGAGAGGACGTGGCTGAGATCACCGAGAGGGTCAGCAACACACACATTGGTGGAATTACAGTGTTCTCATTTATATCATATAATTATGATATCAGTAAGCAGCCGTCAGTCATGTTTATTTTATTCTACTGTACTTTATCAAAATAAAATGCATGGCCTCTTTCTTCACTTCAGATATTTCCACACACATCTTCTCTCGCACACACACACACGCATAAACTAATTGTCCAAATGTTCATTCAGTGTCCTCTGTTCTGGCTGCAGGAGGCGGAGGTGTGTAACCAGATCATCCTGGTGGAGGACGTGTTGGCCCGGCTCTGTCAGAACACCTTCCCTCTGGCACAGCTGCAGGCCCGGCCGCTCCCGGAGGGAGTCGACCCGCTCCGCCTGGAGATCTACCTGTCCGACCAGGACTTTGAAGTCAGTAAACCCACAAACACTGCGGCACAAAATCACATCTTTAAAAAGTATTTATTGTTTATCATGTTGGGGGGGCAGGGTTAAAAATAAAAATCCCTTTTTAGAGAGCCTGTTTCCCTCCCTTGATCAGACTTTTTGTGATATTTTGGTTATTTTAATTGGCGAACTATAATATGAGATACATGTGGATTGAATATTACCAAATAAACTTCACCACAGGAAAGGATCTGGTAATTATTTTAAGTAACTTTCAAACTGTAACTGTAACTGAGTTGAAATCCAATTTATGTTTTGCTTTAAAAACTTCACCTGACACTTACACAGAACGGTTTACACTGAACATTTGTTTATTACTCAAGATAAATTAGAGCATGATGAACAAGGAGATGTGGTGCGGTTTGAGGTTCAAGGGTAAATGTTGGAGTCCCGTCATTATCTTTAAAAAGAACAATCTGCTGTAGGATATTTAAAACTGTGACACATTTCTGTTAGTAATACTGTCTGCCTGACAGTTTATTACTTCATGGGTGTATTTTTATAGCTAACTGAGCTGCTGTCCAGCTCTGGAGGCTACTCTCCATCATCAGAGACACAGGCGGACTGATATAAAGCAAACAGTTCATCACAAAATAAACTCATCTGTTTGTTGAAATAGATCATAGTTTATGTATAAAATAGTAAGGCTATTCAAAGGTGGATTTTTCCTCTAAATATATACTAGATTAACACAACACCTCTTTTATATCATCCATCCTAACTCCATCTAACTCTCACTTTACAGACCAAGTTGTAGGTGGAAACAGGTAAGAAGAGCCACTCATTTGATTCATCAGCATTTGGCCACCGTCTTCTTCTCTCGAGCACGTCAGCACTGTGTTGTTGTTTTTTCTTTATGGGGATTTGAAGACTCTGAGTCACTCCTTTTTCACTCACACAAGTGTGGTGCTGGTTGAGGAGGAAAGTTTTGCGCTCGGCTGCACAATTGCATCTGAAAAGATCATCCTGATCATTTGGTTAAACAAATCAAGCACTCACGTCCGGTTTATCAGCTGCAGTCACAGAGGATTTAATACTCCAGCCTTTTTACACAGCAGATGAACAAATATAAAATGACACATAACCCAAACATAGATCCCTTACTGCAAGGGAAAAAAAGAGAAAGAAACTCCTGTAGGAGGGCAGCGTTTACTTTTGGGAGTCAAAATGTATGTATTTATATAATGTTAATGTAAATTATCTAGTAAGTTATACTAATTTATTAGTTAGTTGACAGGAAATGTATCAGCAAATGTATCTATTTTGATAATAATTAATTAATCGTTTGGTTCCAGCTTCTCTAGCGTGATGATTCGCTGCTTTCAGCTCTCTGTAATTTTAAGTCAAATACTTTTTGGATTGAGTGTTGGTTGGTCAAGACTTCACTTTGGGCTCTTGGAAATTAAGGATTTTTCACTATTGTGTGACCTTTTATAGACATAACGATAAAGCAATAGATTGGGAAAATAGGTGGCCGATTAATTGGTAACGAAAACAATAGTTGCATCCCTATTAAAACCAAAGTTGTCCTTATCTCACAATTTTCAGTTACTAAGAGACATTTTATTTTGAAAATGTCTTATTTTAATCTTTTTTTTCTGGCAGAAATTGGCTTCCATGTAACCCTCAATAATAACCTTAGATTCAACAGTTTTCAACAAATGTCCTTAATATGAACAACTGAGGTTTTTAAGGAATTAGGTACTGAAACACTTTTGTCAAATTTATACTATTGTGATAACTGAGACATTAAATTGTGCAGCCATTGTTGCTCTTTTCTCCTCTTGAAATGGTGTCTGTACTCAACACCTTCGACTACACCACACTCCTGCACACTCTCTGCTGCTGCTACTCTTCTCCCACACACACACACACACACACACACACCTTCCACATGAGACTCTTTCCTCTCGTTCAAATAAATGCACTTGTGATTCACCATCAGCTACACTGCAGTCTGACTCACTGTCTGTCTGTGGAGCACAAAATGGAGGCATGAAAACACTGAAGGAGCTGAGCTGCCCTTTTAACACTGAATTGGTTTGCTGATGATTCGGTCCAAATTAACAAGCCGCAGAGCACTAGATACATTTTTAACATGATGGCAGTGTGTTGGCTGTCATATAGTCCAGTACTGATCAAACATCAACTATATTATTATAGACACAGTGAATTAAGACATGTATGCCAAAAATATGTATGCAAGTACAAAATGTACAAGATAATGCTTTACTTTTGTCCTAAAACGTCTTATGGTGCGGTTTAATTAGAAAATGTCTACTCTATTCATCAACAACTAACTGGGAAAGAACCAAGAAATTAGTTTCACTAATTTTATTTAACATGTTTCAGTACCTTTGTGGGGTAATATTTCTTTTTGAGTTTTTGATCCAACATATCTGACAATATGACTTCCTGGTGTAGATGTACCGTTGACATCTTGAAACATTCAGACATGGTTTAAAGCATAAATTTGAAAAATGACTACAGATCATAAAATTGGATTTTTTTGTGT
Organism: Micropterus dolomieu; assembly: GCF_021292245.1. Lineage (NCBI taxonomy): Eukaryota > Metazoa > Chordata > Actinopteri > Centrarchiformes > Centrarchidae > Micropterus > Micropterus dolomieu. Next base: position 6,085,652 of record NC_060155.1, on the reverse strand, counting down.
CATTTTGGTCTGTAGCTACAATGACCAATGGCTCCACTACTACTGATAGGAACAACACCAATACTTCCCTTTGAAACAGTATTTGAAATTCAACAAAGACCCTGTTGAATTTCCTGTTTCATTATCTGCCTGATTAATGAACTGCATCTGTTTCTTTTAACCAATTGCAGAAAGCTTTGGAAATGAAGAGAGAGGAATACGAAAGTTTACCAGGGTGGAAGCAAGTGAACTTAAAGAAGGCCAAAGGACTGTTTTAAGGAAGTTTTTCACCGAAGATGGCGCGTGAAGCGGATAAAAAGTGGACAGTTGAGATGAAGACACCGGAAATGTCACGTAAATCTGTTTGTAGGTGGTAACATGTGAGGTCATTGGGACAGAAATTACAAATGTCTGAACATGAAGAAAACGTGCATGAAGGATGAGACTGGACATGCACTCGCCTTGCTTATAGTCATGTTTTACCTTTCAACTTTGTCATTACATAACAAAATTAAAATGGTTTAAGAGAAGGTAAAAAAAACACATTGCTTTGGTTCATACATGGTATTTGTGTGTATTTGGAGTCTCCTCCAAACACTAAAAACACCGCTAATGGACTTTGCGAAAGAAAATGTGCACACTAGGGCGCACTCAGAGTGCCATGCTATGGTTGTGTATGTATGTGTGCGCGACTGTATATAATGTTTGTACGCGTGCGTGTAATGTTTATTTGTGTAAATGTGTGTGTGTAGGTGCGTTTGTAACTTTGTATCTATGTAAAAACAAATCCTGTCACGTCAGTCGTTGTGAGGAAAGTTGTCTCTTTTTTTTTTTCGTCTACAGTGTCTGGGTGCTATCAGGCCACGTAGGTAACTCATATTGCTCGACTGTGTTAAACTTGCTTAAGTGACTCTGACTTACTGAGCTCCTGAGAGGAGAGATGTAAGAGTTGTAATTTAAAGGTTTGACTTTTACGAGAAGGAGAAGCAACAGCTTGATGATTCTGAATGTATAGTGCCTTGCTTTTTGTGTACAGTTTATATACAGAAATTCTAGTCTGCATTTTTAAAGACTTTCTTTGTGATATCAGACATAGGGAATTAAATCACAGTAATGCTAAACTCAAACCATGAGTCATTCTGTGTCTCCTAAAGATAAACACTACAGGTGCTGATCATATATTAGAATATCATCAAAAAGTTTATTTATTTCATTAATTCCATTCAAAAAGTGAAACTTGTATAATGTATACATTCATTGCACACAGACTGATATATTTCAAGTATTCATTCTTTTAATTTTGATGATTATAACTGAAAACTAATGAACCCCAAAATCAGTATCTCAGAAAATTAGAATATTGTGAAAAGGTTCAATATTGAAGACACCTGGTGCCACACTCTAATCAGCTAATTAACTCAAAACACCTGCAAAGGCCTTTAAATGGTCTCTCAGTCTAGTTCTGTAGGCTACACAATCATGGGGAAGACTGCTGACTTGACAGCTGTCCAAAAGACGACCATTGACACCTTGCACAAGGAGGGCAAGACACAAAAGGTCATTGCTAAAGAGGCTGGCTGTTCACAGAGCTCTGTGTCCAAGCACATTAATAGAGAGGCGAAGGGAAGGAAAAGATGTGGTAGAAAAAAGTGTACAAGCAATAGGGATAACCGCACCCTGGAGAGGATTGTGAAACAAAAC
>NC_060155.1:6072332-6083872 GCF_021292245.1 Micropterus dolomieu | reverse complement strand
AAATCAGTATCTCAGAAAATTAGAATATTGTGAAAAGGTTCAATATTGAAGACACCTGGTGCCACACTCTAATCAGCTAATTAACTCAAAACACCTGCAAAGGCCTTTAAATGGTCTCTCAGTCTAGTTCTGTAGGCTACACAATCATGGGGAAGACTGCTGACTTGACAGCTGTCCAAAAGACGACCATTGACACCTTGCACAAGGAGGGCAAGACACAAAAGGTCATTGCTAAAGAGGCTGGCTGTTCACAGAGCTCTGTGTCCAAGCACATTAATAGAGAGGCGAAGGGAAGGAAAAGATGTGGTAGAAAAAAGTGTACAAGCAATAGGGATAACCGCACCCTGGAGAGGATTGTGAAACAAAACCCATGCAAAAATGTGGGGGAGATTCCAAAAGAGTGGACTGCAGCTGGAGTCAGTGCTTCAAGAACCACCACGCACAGACGTATGCAAGACATGGGTTTCAGCTGTCGCATTCCTTGTGTCAAGCCACTCTTGAGCAAGACACAGCGTCAGAAGCATCTCGCCTGGGCTAAAGACAAAAAGGACTGGACTGCTGCTGAGTGGTCCAAAGTTATGTTCTCTGATGAAAGTTAATTTTGCATTTCCTTTGGAAATCAAGGTCCCAGAGTCTGGAGGAAGAGAGGAGAGGCACAGAATCCACGTTGCTTGAAGTCCAGTGTAAAGTTTCCACAGTCAGTGATGGTTTGGGTGCCATGTCATCTGCTGGTGTTGGTCCACTGTGTTTTCTGAGGTCCAAGGTCAACGCAGCCGTCTACCAGGAAGTTTTAGAGCACTTCATGCTTCCTGCTGCTGACCAGCTTTATGGAGATGCAGATTTCATTTTCCAACAGGACTTGGCACCTGCACACAGTGCCAAAGCTACCAGTACCTGGTATCCCTGTTCTTAATTGGCCAGCAAACTCGCCTGACCTTAACCCTATAGAAAATCTATGGGGTATTGTGAAGAGGAAGATGCGATACGCCAGACCCAACAATGCAGAAGAGCTGAAGGCCACTATCAGAGCAACCTGGGCTCTCATAACACCTGAGCAGTGCCACAGACTGATGGACTCCATGCCACGCCGCATTGGTGCAGTAATTCAGGCAAAAGGAGCCCCAACTAAGTATTGAGTGCTGTACATGCTCATACTTTTCATGTTCATACTTTTCAGTTGGCCAACATTTCATTTTTGTATTGGTCTTAAGTAATATTCAAATTTTCAGAGATACTGAATTTGGGATTTTCATTAGTTGGCAGTTTTAATCATCACAATTAAATGAAATAAACATTTGAAATATATCAGTCTGTGTGTAATGAATGAATATAATATCCAAGTTTCACTTTTTGAATAGAATTACTGAAATAAATCAACTTTTTGATGATATTCTAATTATATGAGCAGCACCTGTATATGGTCCAACGTACGTGGACACCGAAACATTACACCTCAAACCATGGGTATTAATATTCTCATACAACAGCCTCCACTCCTCTACTGTAGTTTCAGGCTTTACGCCAGATTTTGTAACCTGGCTGCAGAGATTTGCTCCCGTTCAGCCGCAAAAGCATTAGTGAGGTCCAACACTGATGTTGGGTGATGAGGCCTGGGCTGGCTCACAATCAGCATTTCAGTTCATCCCAAAGGTATAAGATGAGAAGAGACGAGAGGCAGACGTGCTGGTGAAAGGGACATGCAGGTGTAAAAACAACAGGGAGTCAATTGTTGGAATTTGCATAAACAATTGTACTCCTTCTAGGGGTCTGAACAAATCTGAACACACAAACATGATGAGTGGCTTACATGAGTGCTCCTTTTAACACTAGAACTTGCCTGAGAATCATCAAGTTTTCTTCAGTTTCTAGGTAATGCAGTGATAGTTGTGTATACATCTGTGGGTACACTGCAAACAGGTGCTGCTAATAGCTAATTTAGCATACTTTTAAGGGTGTCGATTTGCCTAAATGTAAAAAAGGTTGTAGTCAATCCACAAACTCCATGGCAACATTATACTTCCATTTCATATCCCTCAAGGCATTATGGGACCTGTAGTTCCAAACTTAGAGCATTCCTTTTTGATTATCTACTTATTTTAATGCAGCAAAGAATTGTTTGTTTGATCAATAATTATATTTCATTGAACAAAGGATCAAACACCATGCAAGATGCGCAACAACTCCATCACAAATACTATCGTACCGTCTAGATCTCTGTGGTGGTGAAAGACGTAGGCTACTCAGATCTTTACGTAACAGTCATGCATTTAAAATGTTACTAAAAGTAGGCCAACAAAAGTAATAACCTCAAAATATACTTAAAGTACCAAAAGTAAAGGTACTCGTTTTAGAAAAAGTCCCATTTCAGAATAATTTACTGTATATTATGTTATCTGATTACTGATGTAATAATGATTTAATGTTGCAGTTGGTAAATGTGGAACTAGTTTTATTGTATTTATATATATTATTACTATATACTGTTGGATCGCTTATAAATGTTTCCCCCTTGGGATCAGTACCGTCTTATTGATATAACAATATCAAAATTTATGTGTGGACTATATTTTGTATCATGAAGGAGTAAAAGGTTGCAGTATTGCCCTCTGAATAGTAGTGGAGTAGAAGTATAAAGTAGCAGAAAATGGAAATACTCAAGTACAAGTACCTCAGAAGGGAGCTTAATTACTATACTTGAGTAAATCACCCACCACTGATTTTGACAGATGGGTGCCCTCTGTCGGCCAAAGTGTTGAGTTGCACTGAGCTTTATTTAACAGCAGCAGCTGTTCACAACAGTTTGTTAAGAGGAGGGAGACAAAAAGCTTTGGGTGGACAGTGATTTGTCCAACAGTAAAAGAAGAACAAGGATAGCGAGTTTAGTTTGAATTCAGACACCAGACATGCATAGTATATTAACAGTTACCACAGTTATGTCCAGATCTACACAGATGTTTGATTAATAAAATAGGAGTCACTCTTGTTGTTCGACAGTTTTACATAAGAATAGTGAAAAGAATCAGTGATGAATTATCAGTTTACACAGGAGAAATTCTTGCAATGCAGTGGATAGAGGATATGGGACCAAGCAATCATTTGTTCAGACTCAAGTTCATCATTAGCCAGTGTACAGAACAGTCATTCAGACAGCAGAGCAGACATATAGATAGAAGTAAAACAAACATTTTACAGAATTCAAATGATAGGTCTTACAGTCCTATTTTTATGGGTAGTACCACACATGCTGGTATCAAAGGAAATGAAGTGGCAGATGAGTTTGATAAGGAGACCACAAAAAAAGCATTATAAAACAGGCAGTTGTGAGTGCTGTGAGCAAGAAACAGTGGAGCATGTGATGATACTTTCAGACTTCTATGAGGAAGAAGGAAGGCAGATGACCCAAAACCTCATCATCTTAACATCTTAGACTAACTACAACCCCAGTTCCAATGAAGTTTGGACGTTGTGTAAGATGTAAATACAGACAGAATACAATCCTTTTCAACCTATGTTCAATTGAATACACCACAAAGACAAGATATTTAATGTTCAAACTGATAAACTTTACTGTATTTTGCAAATATTCACTCACTTTGAATTTGATGCCTGCAACACAAAAAAGATCAATAATCTGTCTAACTAAGAGAGGCCTGCAACACAAAAAAGCTGGGACAGGGGTCTGTTTACCTCTGCGTTACATCACCTTTCCTTTTAACAACACTCAATAAGCGTTTGGGAACTGAGGACCCTAATTGTTGAAGCTTTGTGGGTGGAATTCTTTCCCATTCTTGCTTGATGTACAACTTCAGTTGCTCAACAGTCCGGGTCTCCGTTGTCCTATTTTACGCATCATAATGCGCCACACATTTTCAATGGGAGACAGGTCTGGACTGCAGGCTGGCCAGTCTATGTACCCGCACTCTTTACTACGAAGCCACGCTGTTGTAACACGTGCAGGATGTGGCTTGGCATTGTCTTGAAAGTGATGAACCTCGCCACGTCCTTGCTTGTGAATGACTGAGCCTTTCGGGGATACTCCTTTTATACCCAATCATGACACTCACCTGTTTCCAGTTAACCTGTTCACCTGTGGAATGTTCCAAACAGGTGTTTTATGAGCATTCCTCAACTTTTCCAGTCTTTTGTTGCCCCTTTGGAACATGTTGCAGGCATCAAATTCAAAGTGAGGGAACATTTGCAAAAAACGATAAAGTTTATCAGTTTGAACATTAAATATCTTGTCTTCATAGTGTATTAAATTGAATATAGGTTGAAAAGGATTTGCAAATGAATGTATTCTGGTTTTATTTACGTTTTACACAACGTCCCAACATTAGAATTGGGGTTGAGAGGATATGAGTTTTTTTTAAAATAATGTTGTCATTCTGATCTGACCTCCAGGGAGGAAAATGGAGTCAGAGGAGTATATGGAGAGCGAAGCAGTAAAGGAAGAGGACCTGAGAGGTGTTGTGAATAAGAAAAGGAAGAAGGATAGTGTTTCACATGATGCCAGCCAGTCGTGTTGGGATGATAGCTGTGACACGAACGGACGGGATCTTTGCACAAGGTCAGAAAGTTAACCAGAGGAAAACTTTGAGATGTGAGGTCAATTAGGACAACAAGAAGCGGGATGGTTGTTGTTGATTGTGTGTCAAGGTGACAGAGAGATAAAGCTCTGAGCTCTTTCCTAATCAGGTCAGGAATCAAGAGAAAAGGAGTGATAAGTGGCGTACCGCTGTCAATGCAGGACAAGGCATTTCGGAGTATTCAAAATGTCTGTGAAGCAAGAAGACTGACACAATTTCGACAAGGGCAGAGGAAGGAAAGTAATTTGGCGTGTCTGACCTTTGAGGGGGAATTGCCAGAAAGAATATATTTAGATTATATATCTTACTGGGAGAGGCCGTATGAAAGAGCTCCACTCAGGCGCTTCTGCTGTCACTAATATGGACATGTTGCTACAGTATGTAGAGGAGTCGGAAGATGTGGGATGAACAGCTGTAAAAGAGAGGAGTGTGAAGAAGAGCAGGAGCTAGTCAGCACAATGTCTGAGACGAATAAAAGAAATGAAAGTGAGTAAAATCAGAGTGAAAGAGGGTCTGTCATATATGCCGAAGCTACCAAGAGACTGGAAAGAAAGGAGGAACGAGTGGAAAAGAAACAGCAGCCAAAAAGGAATGGAGAGAGGATCAGAATATGGTCTGCATCGACAAGAGGCAATTTCTGGCATTTATTGCCATGGTGGTAAATTGTGCCATTGAAATAAAGAGCAAGTCAGAGAGGATTAAGATGGTGTTGGATGCTGCAAGCAGATTCTTGGACACTGTGGACATAACAGAAGAAGAAATAGCTAGACATTCCACTGAGGGAAGCGTTTATATCAACTCAGACAACCGAGTCTGACTCATAAAACTGACAATGCATTGAATGGGAACTCTCTGGGTGGTCACTGTAAAGCGTTTGCACTGGGAAAACTATTTTATACAGTAGCCTAGGTGGCGGTAATGCAACAATTTGGATGCCAACCGCCATAAAACCTCAAAGAAGAAGAAGAAGATCTACCTTCCATACCGGTTGGTGGTGGTAATGCACCAATTCTTTGTTTGCCAACAGTGAAGAAAATTCAGAAGAACAAGAAGAACAAGCGTTTGTTTATGGTTTATTTGCAAGTTTGTCCAGGCGAGTAGCTATTTGTTGCCTTCTTTCTGAGTAGGTTGACGTGTTATATTATAACAGAGACGTTGCAGTACACTTGTAAACTTATTCTTGTTCCAGCTGTTTCAGTGTTTGACGCGCACATCTAATTATCGTTCCTCTTCTGGGAGACGAGCGCACGTCATACAATATGATACCTCTGAGCAATCTCAGTGCCTACAATTTAAACCAAAGTCCTTATAAGCTCCGATTAAACTTTGTGTTGTCGCAAACTATAACGTCGGAAAAACGTGACCCGCGGCTAGTCTGCCTCTTCTTTTCTAGGCAGGCTAACTTATTGTTGACCTTTACCCTACAATAACCTGATCTGTCTCTGTCTGTTTCAAGGTAAAAGGTAGAAGGTTGTTTATTTGTTTCAGATTTGTGAAACCTTTATTCTGTTTGTGAAAATGAAAAAAAAATAGGGGCGATTTAGATGTTTGATATTATTTATATTATTTGCAGGTAATCCACATTAGAGCAGGTCCAGATCAAAAACCACCATACCCAGAGCTGTCAAATCTGGACTAGATTGTCCCAGAGTCTTTAAAACACAGTTTCAGGTTTGTGAAATGTTTATTCTATTTGTGAAAATGGAAAAAGGGTCAATATGTATTTTTTGCATGCCCAGATCAAAAACCACAATGGCTAGATTGTCCCAGAGAGGCAAAAGAGTCTTTAAAACACTGTTTCAGATTTGTGAAAGCTTTATTCTATTTGTGAAAATGAAGAAAGGGCCGATTTATATGTATTTTACAGCAAGACTAGAGAGTTGGTTGCAATTCACAACCTCCCCACTAGATGCCACTAAATACACTTAACCTTTAAAAAGCAACATTTCTGTGCTCAGCTATTTTCATACAAATTTTATTCCATTCCTCAGTCAATATTTAGAAATCTTTTTTTGTGTTGGTAAATAATCAGTGATTAGTGATTTTTTTATTCACTTCATTTATATCAGTCACTGGTGTTGATGAAATATTGTGAGCCAGGTTCAGGTGTGAAGAAGTTTTGGAGACTGATAAAGACTTAATATTGCATGATTATTTGAGCCCAGCCAAGGAGATACAGTGCCAGCATACAACATGTGAACACGTCAAATGCCAACACCAAATCTGAAGCGTAACATCTTTTGGTCCCTTTTATGTTTCTGTCTTCCCCGTAGTGCCTGTGGGATTTCCCTCTTAGGTCATCTTTAGCTGGCCTTAACATAGAACAACTAATCTATCTGATGTTTAGACTCCAAGAACATGTGAGAAATAACTAGTGCTGGAAGGTCAGTGAACACTTGTGGGGTCATCTAATGACTCTAAGGTAGACCTGTCTAACTTTTTTAGGTTGCTACTTTTTGGGAGTACAGATAAAACAAAACGTTACAGTGAAGCCCTTCTATGTCGCATTGCCTAAAAAATGTCAAAAGTCAAAGAATGAAAGTATCTTTAGTTTCAGGTGAGATGTCCTCCCAAGTCAGACTGAGGCTGCTGCCGAGCGCCAGGTGCTTCTTCGATGAGCCCGTTCAGGTGAAGGTGGCCGGGCTGAGGTCGAGACAGGTGGTCTCCATGAAAGCCAGATCAACTGACGAGAAAGGAGTGGTGTTCAGCTCCTCAGCCACCTACAGGGCTGATGGGAGCGGGGAGATCGACCTGAAGAGAGACCCCTCGCTCAGTGGCAGCTACGTCGGGGTTCAACCCATGGGTCTGCTGTGGTCGCTGAGGGCGGACACCTTACATAAGTACTTTTTCAAGAACAATTCCTTAAACCCACATGTGGTGAAGTTCTCTGTACATGAGGGGGAGGAAAGGATGCTGGCAGAGGCGAACAACGAGAGGCTTCTGATTGGAGACGGGGTCAGCCGGCTCCCTGTCAAAGAGGGGAATATGCGTGGAGTCCTGTTTACTCCCCCAGGTAGGAGATTCAACATAGTTTAATTACAACCTAATAGTGTTTTATTATGACTATATAACAACTGTTTATTTATTAGGCCACCATAGCAATACCATGACATCTTGTGCTGCCACAGTCGATAAATGGAATGCAGCCACCATTAATAACTTTAAAAAATATACATAGATTAATCGATTATGAAAATTATTAACAGCTGCAGCCCTATAACGTGTTTCTGTAATGAGGCTTAGAGCTGTTACAGAATACTTGAGTCAAGCTTATATTGAGTTGTACCCCATAGACACTGACCTCAATATTTGCTGCTATTTTTTTTTTTAATTTTATTTAATTAGTTAAACTGTGTAAAGGTGTGGTTGTAGCAGTGATAACAGTAGATCATATAAAAACTTACATAATGTGCATCCTTTTGATGCAGAGTCACTAAACTGATGACATTTACTCGTATGTGTATGTTCCAGGAGAAGGTCCGTTTCCTGCTGTGTTGGATCTGAGCACCTTTCCATCTGAGAAAAGAGCCTCTCTGCTGGCAAACAAAGGGTTTGTGGTTCTGGCTGTAGCGGTGATGACTGATAAGCCTGACAACGTGAAAGAGATGCATCTGGACCACTTTAAAGAAGCAGTGGATTTCTTACAACAACATCCTAAGGTGAGTAGTTTGCGTAACTTTTAAACCCAGCAGCATAAAGTCACAAGCCTTTGATTCTGACATGTTCAGTGGTAAGCAGCTATTGATTCAGTGTGTATTTTGCGATTTTAACAAAGTTAAATCTGCAGTAACTAATACATTTTTTGGCCACTGTGGGGCAGCGGAAACACGTTATAATTGCAAAACATATCCCTTTTATGTTGACATGGTAAACGTGCTAGCAAACTTATTTAGACATCCAGCTGTTATGCATCAACATTATCATTCATTTGGAGTCATGAAAGTCAAATAGTCACTCTCTTATAGCTCTGTTTATGGACTCCACCAACTCCAGAGGGAAATTTAGCTGCTAAGTGCTCCACTATGTTCTCCAGCTAGTGCTAAACTTTGTCAGCTGAGAGAGCGGTGACAAAAAACTCGCTAAAACTCTCTCTGTTATTCTAAAAATAACAATGTGAAAGGTTGAAACATTATTATTCTAAAAAAAATCGATTACAACTTCAAATAGTATTATATTGTTCTGGACACCCATGGCACTGGGCCTACAGCCAGCAGCCACTTTTCTGGCTCTGTCTAAAGGTTCCAACGCCCACCTACCAGCACCTCTAAATCTTACAAATTACCATGTAATATCTTGCTGATTTAATCTACACAAAACCCAGTGTAATATCCATTGTGCATTTTACGGGGGTTATATGCTGGACTCTTCTTGGCTGGCTCTTATTTGAAGCTTAAAATTGACATTTATGCGAATTATTGTGTCATAAAGGTTTATTTTGAAGTGTGCTAAGCAGTTAATTGGGTCCTCTCTCAATACACTACACAGTGTGCACTTTTGGTGGTAGTAATGCATTACTAATAAATATGTTCCTTAGATCTCAAGAGCTTGCACTCAACATTACACTGCCTTGGATCCTCAGCGTGAAGGCGATCGGCTAAACCGTTTTTGAGAAAATCATGAGCCAGACAGAGACTCCTTCCATTTTAGTTAGGTTAGCAAAAGGTCGTACTGCTTTCAAAATAGGTGTTTTAACATGTTTTTATATAGTTTTATCATACAATTGACTAATTATGTTGATAATACAGTTTTTTTCAAAGTTGATTGATCCACCATGCTTGAGTAGACCTCCACATTTGGTCCAGTTTTTACACTGTTATCCTGATTCACCTTCGTAGCCCAGTTCCTGAGCTCTGTGTTTATTATATCGTGTAGCATTTATTTTCTTTATTTTCCTCCCAGGTGGGCAGTAAAGGAGTTGGTATAATATCACGATCAAAGGGGGCAGATATTGCGCTTTCACTTGCTGCTTATGTGCCAGGTGTTGAGGCCGCAGTGTGGATCAACGGCAGCAACGCCAATATAGCCGTTCCTCTATACTACAGGAAACGCCAAATCCTCACGCCATTACTGTACGACTCCAGCAAGGTGATTACCACAAATTCAGGGGCTATCGTTATCAAATACAGTGTTAAAAATCCCCTGGCAGAGGAAAACAAGGGCAGCCTGGTCCCCATTGAACAAGCCAAGGGACGTTTCCTGTTTGTGGCTTCAGAGGACGACCTCAACTGGGACAGTAAAGGTTACATGGATGAGATGGTGGAGAGACTGAAGCGTCATGGGAAGGATAACTTTGAGACTGTGTATTACCCGAGAGCTGGACACCTACTGGAGCCGCCTTATGGACCGTTCTGTCCCTCCGCTTTACATGGGCTCCTCAGCAGTTCAGTGCTGTGGGGGGGTGAGCCGGTGGCTCACGCAGCAGCTGAAGTCCACATGTGGAAGAAGATCCAGGAGTTCTTACGATCTCAGCTGAGCTGTGATGCTACTCGTACTAAAGCCAAATTATAGATGCAAATTGGATGATAGGAAATACTTCAAGGCTGCTAATTGAAGGTGGGGTGTGCGATTCTGGATAAATCCAGTACCATGACAAATATCACGATATAGAGCGCACAGCGACACAGCAAGTAATGTAACTAACATTAGATAAGTTGTGGCTACAGTTGCTGCTGCGAAGCTAACACAGACAGCGATACTCACAACTCTCCTGCTACTGTAGCTAACATCACAACCACTGCCTATCCTGGAGAACTAGAAAGTAAGCTTAATATGTGTGTGTGCAGTAATTTAAAGTTACCTGACACACAAATCATGACTGGAATAGTGTTGTGTGATGTTTTCCAAGCCACTTTGTTTGTTTGGGCTGTTTTCAAACACCAGACAGAACGGACAGCTATCTGAGCGTGAGAAGATATTCACTGAATTTGACAAAAAGATATGTATTGGATTAGAATTGCATACCCCACCTTTAACTCTAGTATAATCATGTGTGAATGTGTGTTAATGTTTTGTAATGAATAGAACCATTTAATATTTGATTGATAATAGGTGATATCGCTTCTTGTAAGGCTATGAAAACAGGGTGCATGCTCACTACATTTAAAGGAGAAAACGTTAAGATGTATTTAGTGCACTGCTAGAATCTGACTGAAATTGAATTGTTAAAATGTGAAAAGTGGAAAATAGAACATTTGAGATTGAAACTGATATCATGAAATGGCAGCTTGAGAATCAAAAGTGAAATCGAAAAAGCCTGAAATGGATGAAGGAAAAGCTTAAAGTGAAAAATGCAAAAGGGAAAAACAACTTCACTGAGACAGAAAACATAAAAAAAGTATAAAACAGGAAGTTCTCTGATAAAATACTTTAAGCTTAAATTGAAATAGGAAAACATCTTAAGACATCAGAAGCTGAAGAAACCTTAGTTTTTGAAATAAAGTAAATTTTAACCAAGTTAGCATACAATACTTTGTTGTCCATTTTCCTTTTAGAACTTTAAGTCGCATATAAAGTAGGATGACAAGGAAAGTGTCCTATCTCTCATTTTGAATGTTATTCTGTATAGGCTACGGTAATTTTGTATTCTTAATTTTTTTTTGTCTTGTGTACTGACACATATCAATAAACTTGAACTTAACCATCTTTGGCTGGAGCGGGGCCACCTTATAAACACAAGTCTGGTACCTGGCGTATTGGGTGAGTGAGGAAGTTACACCATCGGTCGGTCCAGTGTTGGCCGTTGCCCATTACATCCTCAGGAGAATTTTAAGCTTTGCTAAAATGAAAAACCCTGCACACGCAGTCGGCACCTAGTCTTGAAAATAGGGAGATGCACAACCATGCAGCCCAATGACTATGTAAGAAATCCACTGCTTTTTTAAAGTGGTCCAGATGCATCTCTGACATTAACAAGTAAACACTGCTACAGCCAGAACCACAAAACCTATGTTAGCC
>NC_060155.1:6048005-6072232 GCF_021292245.1 Micropterus dolomieu | reverse complement strand
GCAAAAACAAAAAGTGTCTAAAATGTGAATATAAATTCCTCAAACCACTCCTAATCCACTTGTCCCCGGTCAGTCCACATGCTCAGTATGCTCACTGCACTGTCATGGACTTAGTAACCAAACCAAGAAGTTACAGTTTAGCTAGTCACACATTCATACATTCTTTGGAGGACAACAACATTTTGTCTCGACAGATCAGATACAATATTTAACAGGATCAGGACACAGTGAAGCAAAAAGGGAACCCAACCAATATAAATCACTGACATTCAGCATCAGATCAACCATTGGTTTTACTGCAGGTAAGTCACATTTTCACATGTCGTGACAGAAAAGCAGAAGAAGCAAAGGTAAAACAAGACACTTTATTAGTTAAAAAAGGAACTCTTCTATCTAAGGTGTTAGAAACTAGACAAACTATTTTCATCATCAAACAAAAGAGGAATGTCTTATTTATTTTGAGTCCCTTTTTGATGGACTGAGCTAACCTATTACAGCCACTCTCATTCCTGCTCCTTATTAACTTGCACCTTTCCATGCTCTCCTTCGAGTTGCAGCTTCAGTTATCTTTTGCCTTGTTATCTTCTGTCAATTTTTTATGTGAGGCAGGGAGACAGCGAGAGGGAAGAGAAAGACTGTTTTGACATTTTTTCTCTGAGAAGAATGATAGTGCTCAAAGACAATAAGCATGTGCAAGGAGACTTTTTGATATTACTATTTTAACAATAAATATTGCCAAAATATGGAAATTCGCCTGGTATATTTGAAAATGTTGTATGATAACTGTTGTATTTTAGTTTATTTTCATCAAATTTACAGTTACAATTGCATTCTAGGTGTATTAGAAGATATTCAGTTGCATTAAAAGCTAACTCAGGATGGTTTTAATGGTTTATTGCATCAAAATATATCTTTTTTTTTACCAGGTGAGGCTAAAAATTTCAGATTTTTTCTTTATTGCATCTCCATGTAGTCTGTAAAAGTAAAATAAATATATTAATACACAATGGATTCATATTCCTTAGCTTCTGACTTTTCAAAGGAGACCAGAATTATGCATCTAGGCAAAATGGTTGAGGAGTTATTCCTGATTCATTTTGGGTATGTAATTTTAGGCGTTCTTTCTGGAAAAAGGGGTCTGTTTTCATTAGGTTAACTGTAAAAAATGTAGTAAAAGTGTGCATAGTTGTTATAATTTGATCTGGCTACAGTTTGAGAAGTAATATAGTTAACGTGAAAACAAGATCTGAGCAGCGTAAGATATGAATTCTTGATAAAATATGTGTCTGAGGTACGGGTGTGATGAGACACTTAGCTCACGAGACGATACGAGACACGATATTTGGTTCATGAGATCGAGACAAGATGATATTTTGACACTATTTTTAAGAGATCTTCAATTCTGAATTCTATGAAATCATTAAGCATTAAACAGTTATTTCCTGCATTCTGGTTAATTTTTCTGAACCATTTTATGGTGAAAATTATTCTATTTATTTAAAGGGAAACACAAAATTCAGGTGGCAGGTGACAATTCAAAATCTAAAACTAGAATAGAATATAATGCAGTAAGGCTCTCAGGCATTCTTTATTGCTTTCAGATATGTTTTTCCTGTAGATCAACTTTTCTAATGTAATATCATCCAGGGACGGATTGAAAGATGGGGGGGCTTAGCCCCCAGGGTTATTCGTAATTTGCACTTGCAAAATCTTTGCACTCGCATCTTTTGTAACTGTATTAGGACTACACTTATGTCAACAACCAGTGAAGAAGACAAGATGTTAACAAATAAAAAGCTAAAGACATACTCTGTTTTTCCATTTCTCCTCTGTTGAACAAAAGTTACTGTAATGTTACATGGGGTTTGGAAGCAAAAACATTTTTGGTGCGTCTTCTCCAGGATTTCTTTTATATATATAGCAAATTTAATCAAAATCCTCATTCATTGCTTATTGCTTATGTGCTATTTTAAAGCTGCTACGTTCAATGTTTTGCTCTAAACTACATTTCGTTGTATTTTGCATACAGTGACAATAGAATCTCTATCATCAATCCTGAAATCTGTTAGTTAACCGTCTCTCATTGACCAGGATTCAAAGAGCTGCTAACTCTGGTTGATTCATTTTAACTTTACTGTAGCTAGCTAACCTAGCAAAAATGTTAGATAACTCTGTTATAAGTGTTTTAACAACATAATCTAAGTGAAAGTGTTTTAAATTTAATGCTGTAACAAAGACTACATGATGCCTTTAAAAGCATCAGGTAAACAAATTATTCAATTTAAAAGTGGCTTTTTTAGGGACGTATGTATGTGAGCACAAAGACACACCTGAGCAGCCGGTATGCTAAAATGCTTTCTTTACCTCGCTGTGTCGCTGCAGTGCAGCAGGTGCGAGCAGTGAAAATAAGGAATTGAGTTTAACTTATATGGACTCTAAATGAGCCGAGTGGAATGGATTTGAAGGCGACATCTGCATATTTATTTAATTTTTATAGCCAATGAAAGCAGAGTATCCATCTGGTCAATGAATGGAAGGATTAACAGGGACACTATGACATTTAGTTTTCACTGACTGGCTCTCATCTCTGGTCCTCATACTTTAACTGGTGTGCCAATGCTCTATAGATTATCCAGCTTCCACAAAGGCAAGTTTCTACGTGCACAAAAGGCCCATTTCTCTCAAATCTGTCAAAATCTGTGTTAGTGAGCACTTCTCCTTTGCCGAGATAATCCATCCACCTCACAGGTGTGGCATATCAAGATGCTGATCAGACATGCAGTACATCCAACTGGCCTCACAACCACAGACCACGTGTAACCACACCAGCCCCGGACCCTTTTTATATACAGTCTATGCCCGGACCTCAACATCCAGCATCTTCTCCTCCAAGATCATCTGAGACCATCCGGACGGCTGCTGCAACTATTTGCATAACCAAAGAATTTCTACGCAAACTGTCAGGAACCATCTCAGGTAAGCTCATCTGCATGCTCGTCATCCTCATCGGGGTCTTGACCTGACTGCAACTTTGCAAAGCCATTGAAGAGGAGTGGACCAACATTCCACAATCAACAACCTGATCAACTCTATGCAAAGGAGATGCTGGATGTGGAGGTCCGGGGCTGGTGTGGTTACACATGGTCTGTGGTTGTGAGGCCGTTTGGCAACAGCTCTGGTGGACATTCCTGCTGTCAGCATGCCTAGTGCTCGCTCCCTCAAAACTTGCGACATTTGTCGCATTGTGCTGTGTGATGGAACTGCACATTTTCGAGTGGCCAGCCTAAGGCACACCTGTGCAATGGCTATGCTGTCTGATCAGCATCTTGATGTGCCAAACCTGTGAGGTGGATGGATTGTCTCAGCAAAGGAAAAGTGCTCCCTAACACAGAATTTGACAGCTTTGTGAACAATATTTGAGAGAAAAAGGCCTTTTGTGTACATGGCGCTATGGCACAACCATGGCACTGGTTCCAACTGAAGATGTAATTCTTCAGTTTAATTTTTATTAAAAGCTCAATATTTTTTTAAACTGCCACAGGGCCTGGAAGGTTTGCTATCATCAACATCCCTCCGCCAATTGAAGCTCAACAGAAGAAGGGTGATGTAAAAGGACAGCGACCCAAAACACAGAAGTAAATCAACAACAGAACGGCTTCAGCAGAAGAAATTACGCTTTCTGGAGTGCTCCAGTCAGACAATGACCTCAACCCAGTTCAGATGCTGTGGCATGACCGCAAGAGAGGGATTCACACCAGACATCTCAAGAGTATTGCTGAACTGAAACAGTTCTGTAAAGAAGAATGGTCCAAAATTCTTCCTGACCATTGTTCAGGTCTGATCTGCAACTACAGGAAACATTTGGTTGGTGCCAAAGAATTGTCAACCAGTTATTAAATCCAAGGATTCACATAGTTTTTCCACCCTGCACTATAAATGTGTGTTCAATAAAAACATGATAATATATCATTGTTTATGTGGTATCAGTTTAAGCAGACTGTGTTTGTCTATTGTTATGACTTGGAGGAAGATCAGATCACATTTATGCAGAAATCCAGGTAATTCCAAGGGGTTCACATACTTTTCCTGCGACTGTACATAAATGTATACACACAGGAAGTAGTAATTCGACAGCATTTTTAATAGCTCCAGGAGAATGTAACAATATAGTGACGATGATGTAGAAGCAGATTTGTGTAAAAACTGTGTTACAAACATACACCAACATAATTGACAGCTAAAGTCAAGATCACAGTGTTAAAACTCTGTGTATGTGTGTGTGTGTATGTGTGTGTGTGTAAGCAGAGTGAGAGAGCACAGTAAGACAGTGCACAGTAAGACTGCCCTGTCTCTAGCTCACAGCACAAAAGACACCAGCTCATTCCACAAAGTCAGGTTATGGTTGAGATATTATGATCAGCAGTAAGCATGCCAAGGCCACAGAGAGGGGGAGCAGTGTAGCCCGGCCAATAATGCAACAATCATAGTGAAATAAAAGTGATAATCTACCAAAATCTGAAAGGTCAGAAGATGATAAGAGACATTTGGCTTTCTGCGAATTTCCCCAGATCCAGGTGCAGTAGGAAAGCAAGCCGAGAGATTACGTATGGCTTAGAAACAGAGCTATACAGAGGTCCAAGGAAGCTGAAAGTCAGTTGTTACATGGCTTCATGTCAACTCGGGTCTCTTCTGGAATCAGAATGAGACTCTATTTTGTATCGCTCTCTGACCCTCTCTGGTTAAACTTTGGTACTTTGATTCTGATTCTGATTCAGAATCAGAAGGAGCTTTGCCAAGTAGTGTTTTACACATACAGTACAAGGAATTTGCTTTGGTGATAAGGTGCTACACGTAGACAAACATACAGTTGACATAAATAAATGTAGAAATATATAAATATGGAAAAAACAAATGCAAGTTATATCAGGGTTCTTGCACCATTTTAAAAGTAAAAGACCTTAAAAAAAATTAATTTAAGACCTCAAATCTAAAAAAAAGAGATGCACGTTTGATCTCTTAATGAACGACGCAGTGCCACATTTGGCAGTTTTATTTTCATCACATGTTAAAGACTTTGTATATTCCGAATCAGGGAATATAGAGGCTGTTTACACCTGGCATGTATTTTGGGTGATCAGATTGTGATGGGGTAGCACTTGACCACATGAAAGTACAGGTGTAAATGCACCCGACACGCATTGAGGAAACATTGGGATCCAATCAGCAAAACAACCTCTGGAGGTGGCCAGGGACACCATGACCACATGGATGCAAATGCCTTGATAACCACAAAAACAGCAACTACTTGGGCGAAATATGTATCGGTCGCAGTCTTCTGCAAATAAAATCCAAAAGTTTGACAGCACAGACTGGAGCATACAGAATCCATTCAGTGTTGTGCATAAACATGCTTAAACAGTGCCAATTATTGATCATGCTCAGGTTTTTGGTGAACTGATCGTGTCTGTTTGTGATCATGAACTAGGGCTGGGCAATAAAACAATGGTAATAATCATGATACAATCTTCCTCAATAACAAATGTTCAATAAATATTTGATTTGATTTGTACATTTGAATCACAAACGAATTAGCACTTTCTTTTCTATTAGGACATTTATTGTGTTGAGAAAAAGGGACTGAAAAACGATTTTACTTTATTTTTCTTTGTTTTGAATGTTTTACCTCAGCTTAGTGAAGTAATCCACAGTTTGATACCAGGCTGCTGTTTGGCATCAAGTGTTTGTCATGTTCTGACCGTAAAGATAAGTTTAAAAGCACAATTAACCATCTGGTTTCTTCAGGAACAAAAAATCAGCCTTTAAACTTGTAATAAAAATAATGATTAAATAAAGATTTTTCTATTTTTGTCCATATCGCCCAGCCCTGCTGTGTTAAACGCAATATAAACTATTAAAAGAGCAGAAAAGAGTAACTTACACATTATAAAGAAAGGTAGCAAGAAAACGATGCCAGAAAACGATGCCGACTAATGTAAACATAACATGTGAGTTATATTAATGGCGGGGTTTCACATTGTCAATTACTAAAAGAAAATCATACAAATGCACGCTAATTAGGCATTTTAGGCGACTGTGCGTGACAATTTTAAACGCACCAGCGGTAAATTTAATACCTTTCCCTGATTTTATTTTAAGACTTTTTAAGGAGCCGCGGGAACCCTGTATATACGAATAATCAAAGAATACTATCAAAGAACTATTTGCAGAGAAGGAACAATGTGGCAGATATTTACATGTGCATTTCTCCGGTTTGTGTTGGGCAGACGTATTGCAACGGAAGAAAATATTGTGAACTTAAATATATAAATTGACACAATGTAAAAATATAGAGCAACAAAGATTAACAGTTAACAACATATATGCGCAATGTGCCAGGTTTGTGCATGATATGCAATGACAGCGGCACCAGATGGTCAATCTCCCACGCGTAGGCGGACTCATCCCCACCAGAGATGAGCTCAATGAGGGTGGTGTCATCAGCACCAGCAAACTTCAGGAGCTTAACAGACTGGTGACTGGTGGTGCAGCTGTTGGTGTACAGGGAGAAGAGCAGAAGGGAAAGAACGCAGCCTTGAGGGGAACCGGTTCTAATGGTCCTGGAATCAGAGACATGTTTTCCCAGCTTCACGTGCTGCTTCCAGGGCCGGGATGATGGTGTTGAAAGCAGGCTGAAATCCACAAACAGGTTCCTGGCGTAGGTTCCTGGGGAGCCCGGGTGCTGGAGGATGAAGTGAATGGCCATGTTTACTGCATTATCTACAGACCTGATGGCTTTGTATGCAAACTGCAGGGGGTACAGGAGGGGGTCAGTGATGGATTTAAGTTGGCAAACTCTGAGGAGTGGGAGGAGGGGATGGTGGACTGGGGCTGAAGCTGAACAGAGGAGTCATGGGGGATGGTGTCCAAATGACTCTCAAAGCGGCTGTAGAACTGGTTCAGATCATTTGCCAGGCAAGAGTCGTTGATGGAGTGGGGGCTTTGGGTTTGTACTTTGTGATCTGTCTGAAACCCCTCCAGACAGAAGTGGCATCGTTTGCAGAGAACTGGTCCTTTAGCCTCTCGTTTAGCTTCTTGCACCTCCTTTCTAAACCTGTACTTTAACGCCCTGCATCCGGCCCTGTCTCCACTCCTAAATGTCTCCTCCTTTTCCAACCTAAGCTGTCGGAGTTTGGCTGTAAACCAGGGTTTGTCATTGTTATAACTCACCCTGGTGTGTGTTGGTGTACAGCTGTCCTCACAGAAACTGATGTAGGACGTCACAGCATCAGTAAACTCATCCAGACTATTGGTAGCAGTCCTGATAACCTCCCAGTCAGTGCAGTCCAAATCTGCAGAGTGAACCAGGTGATTCATAACTTGTTCCTGATAGGAGAAATTGGACCTGTTACAACCTTCCTCTCTCTCCCCTACTATGGGGAGGAGGGATATTGAGTGACGTGAACAGGCGTTTTGATAAAACTGCTCAGCTATTTTGATACAAACTTAATTCCATTCTTCAGTCAATATTTAGAAATCTTTGTGAGATAGTTTGTGGTATATTGTATGTACATAGCTTTGCTCTGTGCCTTTCTCTCCTCCTTCTGCTTACTAACCCCACATGCACACACCACGTGATCTCTGAAGCTAACCAGACCTGTGACCCACAGTAGGCTAGCATCAGAGTGCGCCCCATTTTTTTTAGTTCAGGGGAGAGTGATATTCCGCCATCTTGATCTTGAAATGACATGGTTTGACCAGCCATCTTGATTCCAAAATCAGCTGGCCTCTAGCACAACCGGATCTGGCACCACCGACGTGGTCGGATCCATCCCCCTCCTTTGTCTCTCACACACATCCACACACTCTCACACACACACACACACACACACACACACAAATGCTTGCTGGATTGTTGTATATTCTTGTATGATGTGTTTATTGACTTTATTTAATTTTTGCTTACAATAGTTAATAGTGATTTACTTAAAGTTATTGATCATTGATCTATGCTTGAGTTGAATAAATCCTATTATAGTTTTAAGAAGTCGTTGCCTGTGATTCTTTATGTATAATGTTGTCTATTCTACATCTAATCAGATGGACCTACAAGCCGCTCCTACACCCAGGAAAGGGGGAAAGCTTCCACACCTGAAAGGGGGGAGCAGCCTAAGGAGAAGCACCCAGTAGGATCCATTAACAGCTGCATGCTCCAACTCACAAGGCGAGCGTGCAATTTCACTAGCAAGGACCACAATCAACGGGTAAATTATTAAATGATTTATTGAGTAACGGACAGAAGATGTATGAAGCTTGCAGTAGCTGAATAGACATTAGAAAGCGTTGTGGGGAAGCTACGATAGGGAAATCCGCTGTAGCACCCGGGCACGACGGACCCCCAAAAGCTTCCCGTTATTTGAGAGAACATTGGGTGATCTGGGATCTCGAGATCTTAGTGTAGTGGTAGTACACTTTATAAGACCGGTGCGCATGATCTGTATCAGATGCTCGGGAATGACTCCGCGGTAGCCTGAATGTTAGCTCAGATCCTGGAGGAGTGACCTAAGTAATGGATGGGAGAATACCTTGTGACAGAGTAGCTTTGGCGGAGTTGCTGGTAGAACCAGAATTGAGTAGCCACTAGACCGGTCTCAGACGATCTTGCATGGTTGTGCGCCGGATTTCCCTAGTTCACGAGGGTCTTAGAGGGTTCAGAGATGACTGGAGTTTGAAGAAAAGATGAAAGTAAGCTGCCCCAATTGACTGGACTTCGTATCGCTTTGGTAGAACGCGGTGTTGTTTGAGGAATGACTCAATTGCGAGCATGAGATGCAGTGAAATGAAACCGAAGAGAGCGTGCGTGAACGTGACGGCTAAGGTTCAAGTCAAGTGAGGGATGCTGTAACTGCTGCAGATGGTGTGGATGCAGACTGGACGGAGAGTCTGCTGTAAGAGGAAGGCTGCCGGGGTCTTGAAATTCTCTTGACGTTGAGTGCCTCTAAGAAGTTGGGTTATGCGGAAATGCGTTTGGAAGCCAGTGCTTCCGCTAAGATGGACTTCAGTGGAGTGCGTTTGTTGCCACTGTGGGCGTTTTAGTGAAATGAGAAGTGGTGACGAGATTGAATGACGGGGAGGTCATGTCGTGCTTGTGGCTGAGTTCTTCGAAGCAAGCCTGTAACCCGAGAGAGGGCTATGCTGTTAGTAGTAGAGTTTCGGGGGCCATTTTCCTGCAATTAGTCTTCTTTGTAGAACCCCCAAAAACCTGCAGAATATGTGGCGGCGGTGTACGATTGGTATCTTGGGGTGTCGCGGTTGTTTGTGAAAAGTTGGTGAAGGTTGAGCCAAAGCGAGGAGGAATTGGTGATCGAATGCTGATTGCATGGGCTTTCAATCCAGATTAATGTGTGAGATGGATTGTGTTGAGAGTGAATCCTAGAAATCTAGGGTCTTGGGAAGACCTGCTGTTTCTATGCAGACCTTGGAACCCGGAGGTTGGAGAAACCAGAGAACTTGGCAATGGGTTAGAATGAGACCGGGAACCGCTTGGGAGGCATGTTAGGGTTGCGTGGTCGAGTGGGCACTGGTTACACCACTGAAGCAAGCTGTGGCTTGGGAGCAGTGTGGATTTTTGGTGAACCTGTGCCTCTGACTTGGGGACCGAATCTAGGATAATGGCCATGTAATCGTTTCAGTGTAAGGAGAAGGCGGACGCTAATTTTCGGAGTGAGTTCCCTCAACCGGGTGGATGTTCTCCCTTTCGGGTAGATGTGCCCATCGAGGGATCTTTTAGTTGGCGGTTGGTGAGGAAAGGGCATGATGGAAAGAACGAGATATCATGTAGTTTACAATGTGTTTGAGTAAACTAGTGAGCTGAAGAACGGGAGATGGAGATGAAGAACAGGAGATGAAGAATTAGGATTAGCTGATGGCAGCGTAATGGGTTAAGAGGAAAGACCGAAATTAGAAATGGAAATAACTTGGTTCTGTTAGGGCTACGGAGGAACGCTGGGTGCCAGTGCTGGAGCTTCTGGCTGTAGTTGCTGGACTGGTAAGATGAGATGCTGGGGATCCTGGTATCCTGGTGCCAGAATCCCGGACTGGAGCGACCTGCAGAGATTGGTGGATGTGGTCTGCGAGGTGTTTTTGCATCCTGGTGCCTAATGACCCGACTAAGCTAGCCCGAAACTGTTTCCAACCACGAATTGGATGGTTCTATGTAACGAACTGACTGATGTAGTCAGATTGGTGATGACTGGGAGTGAGCGGCATCCCAGTGCCAGAATCCCAGACTGGAGCAACCTGCAGAGATTGATAGATGTGGGCTGCAAGGGGTTTTTGCATCCCGGTGCCTAATGACCCGACTAAGCTAGCCCGAAACTGTTTCCAACCACGAATTGGATGGTTCTATGTAACGAACTGACTGATGCAGTCAGATTGGTGATGACTGGGAGTGAGCGGCATCCCGGTGCCAGAGCCTTTTAATTTGAAACGATTGTTCGTTCAAAACAACTTTAGTTTAAATTGTGGTTGGTTTGGAATGACTTGCTTTGAAACGGCTGTTCGATCGAAACGAATATCTGTTGAGACAACATTGGCTCTGAACGACATGGTTTAAATGAATGGAAACGACTGTTAGCTGAATGTTAGCTTGAAACGATTGTTTGCTAGAAACGCTGTTCACTCAAAACTATTGTTATCTGGAGACGAATGTTAGCTCTATATGAATATTAGCTCAAAACTAGTTTTGCTCGAAAGCTAGGAAACGACTGTTAGCTTGAAAGACTTAAGAAGAAACGAATGTTTACTTGAAAATGACTATAGCTTAAACCAAATTAGCTAGAAGATGACTGCTTGGAATGACTTAGTTGGAAAATGGCTAAGCTAGGAAATGAGTGGGGCTCAAGACGATTGTTAGCTCGACACAACTATGGCTCGAAACGACTGTTTGCTCAAAGTAACTTAGCTAGATACGACTGTTTGCTTGAAATGATGTGGTTAGATAACAACTTAGCTAGGTAATGACTGTTTACTTGAAACGACTGTTAGCTCGACGTAAGCGTGAAATGGCTGTTAGCTAGCTCGAAGTTAGCGCAAAACGGCTGTTAGCTAGCTCGAAGTAAGCGCAAAACAGCTGTTAGCTCAAAGTTAGTTTGAAATGGCTTGTAGCTCGAAATTAGCTTGAAACGACTATTAGTTAGCTTGAAGTTAGCTCAAAACAGCTGTTAGCTTGAAATCTCAAAACACTCGAAACACAAGATTAGCGAAAAACAGCATGAAGTTCCTGTCCTTTGAAACGGTTTGACTTTTCGGATGGTTCTGTGTAATGGACCATTTGTGCCCCTACTGAGGCTGCTGAGGTTGTTCGAGGTGTACGACTGGGCGCTAGCATCTCGGTGCTGGGGCCCCCTATGGAACTGGCTGCTGTAGCTGCTGGACGTGTCCAGCTGTGGCGCTGGTGTCCCAGTGCCGAAGGCCCCTAATGAAGCCTGCTGCTGTGGTTGGTAGATGTAGACGGCTGGGGTGCTGGCATATCCCAGTGCTGGGTACCTGAAGCTTTAGGAGCTGGATGGCAGGGTGCTGACGACTCGATGTGGTTGTCCTGTGTGATGTAGGCTGCTGGAGAGGTGGAGGCTTGGAATTCTGGTGTTGGTTGACGTCCTGTTTTGCTGTGGTACCGACTTCTCTGCTATCTTGAGATGGAGGTAATATGCGAACTGTCCCTTTAACAGTCGCGCTGACGTCACGGCGTGCATAATGTGCCACCTGGAAAGGAGCTGGTGTTGATAGAACTAAATGCATGGCACGCTGACATGATAGCTTGAAAGGTTTGCTGTATTGTCTGTTCTCTAAATCGGAATTGTTTTTATAACCGTTTTCTGAAGAGTGGCTATAGTTCGTAACTTGATTGTTCGTGAAGACTGTGTGACCCGGGACCTTGCTGGCGCGTGGAAACGCTGTTTGATGAGAGGCAGGGGATTCTTTGGGTGCAATGTTTCTGATTGTTGAGGAAAGTGGACCGTGGAAGGCGGATGGCGTTAAGGCTGGACTCACCCGCTCCCTGGCCGATTCTAGGATTGTAGAAAGCGGGGTCTCAAACGTAGAGACGGAGGAGAGAATTCGGCTTCTGGTGCTGGGTCTGCTGACGTGAACATAGCAGATGTCTCTAGTCCGTCCGAATAATTCAGCGTTCGATGGGGATAGCGATGTGCCGACACTTCTCGAAGAGGTAAGTGGATGGAAGTAGTTGGTAATAATTTGACGCGATGTTGCTTGGTCTCGGTTCGTCTGCGGAATGCGAGGGCCATGCAGGATACGAGGGCGAAGGGGAGGACTTAGGACGTGTGGGTATTTATGGAAATGCTGCCGATGACGCGCTTTATGTGTGGTCCCGCTCCTGAAACTCTGCTAATTAGCACCACTACACCTAACACATTCTCGTTCCTAACGCCCTGCATGCCGTACAGACTCTATCAGGAGTCATTAGAGAAGTTGTCACATAAGTGCCAGTAGTAAGATTTAATGCAAGATCTCAATTAGAAGTTAGGTCCCCATTCAGCAGCTACAGCAACGAAGGATTCCAGCCAATCTGGTTTCCCTGAACCTGGATGAGCATGCCTGTTCAAATCTGTTTCTACTACTGTTGTGCAATTACTTCTGATGTGTAGTCTTGGCAATGCATTTTATCACAACCTCCTGTTTGTCAGCCATGCTTCCACGCAACAATCAGCAACCATTCAACAGACTAGCTTAATCCTGTCAAGGAGCAAGTCTGATTAACCATTAACCACCTGTTACTTCTGCTCTCCCTCTCTTCCCTTTCACCTTTCAGGTTTTCCCTTTTGGTTATTCAATGTTAACATTGATGACAAGGAGCAACAAAGGACGGTGTATGGATTAATCAAATGTCTGCTTGCAATGTGAATGATTGTGTGTATTGATGTGTAAAAATAGGTCTAGAATAGTTAGTAGTCTGCCTAGACGTAGCCTCAATAGGTCTGCCCGACACTACAGCCTCTATGCCCTATGAACTGTACATACTGTTGAACTCTTCTTTGTTCCCAGGAACACATGGACTGAGTAACCCTCAGGTTACTTTTAGACCCATGGACTGTTCGGTCTTTTGACTTGCTCTGAAGACTGCTGCATGCACCCCACTCTTCACACGTAAGGGGGGGATGTTGGGCCTCACAGTCTAGTAGAACAAAGACTGGGCCTTCTGATGTCCTACAAGCCAGACCCCAGCCTGTTGGAATCCCCAAAGCTGCCTATGCGGCTTAACTAAACAAAGGGGGTCAGAGAACAATAGAAAGCCCAGATGGCCCCGGTCAGTTAAATCACACCTACCTGTGAACTCTTAACTTTTAAAACCAAACCAAAGGTTTGTATTGGCTAAAGCTTTCAGGGGGCGGAGTAATCCCAGGAAGCACAGCCATTTTGTCAACGGAGGTATAAAACCGAACACCTACGAACCCTCATTGCCATTCCCAGTTCTCCAGAGGACTGTAAGGAGGTAAAAAAACACTGCCTTTCTGCAACTGCACCAGCAGCAACAGGAGGTATTTTCTTTCAGCGCTGAACTTTCTTTGTTCCTGAATATAGACTTCACTTGCCGGACGAGCAACTCTGTTTTCTTCTTTCTTTTTACCTCTATTATTTTTTTTGTGTTACCAACATAATTTTGGATCCCTAAAGAAACTGTTATACACAAGATAACGTTTCGTGCCTGCAGAACAAGACGGATAAACTCCGTGCTTAACTGAGAGAAGATCACCTCCGTGTTATACCTTCTCAACCAACGTCGACTTCACTGATTACTATTGCTGCCGCAAAAGAATCAACCGTGCCGTTGAACATACCGGCATCGTCAGAACCGAGCCGACAGAAACTCCGCTGGATTTCCCAAAAGGACTGACGCATCTACTCGCTATCAAAGCGACACGTAAGAGGCTTTAGTATGTCTGGGCAGCAGATAGCTCTTTAACCTTGTTATTGTAACTTGTACAAGCTTCATGCGGTGAGTTTCTGTTAAGAAACTCCAAGGGATATTTAAAGACTGCCGTGTCTTGCTTAATTGCTGAGTGTTTTCCGTGCTACGCACGTTGTTGTGTCCGGTACCACCTGCTGGGCCGTGACTGCTTTGTTCCTATTACTGTGTGAAAACGGATCAGTATTGTTATCAAGCCAAGGAACACGGTTGCTGAAGTTCACTACCGTCCCTCTCATTGATGAAGTTGTAGCTGAGTGTTTGGAACAGTAATTAGGATTTTTGGTGTTTGTTTCTGTTGTCTGAGAACAGATACAATTGCACATTCTATCTAATCCAAAGCCAGCAACCACTGCTGAATGAATCATTCACTGCTGGTGGCTGTAAGATTTTTTGTGGTATAATGTATGTACATAGCTTTGCTCTGTGCCTTTCTCTCCTCCTTCTGCTTGCTAACCACACATGCACACACCACGAGATCTCTGAAGCTAACCAGACCTGTGACCCACAGTAGGCTAGCATCAGAGTGTGTCCCCATTTTTTTTTAGTTTAGGGGAGAGTGATTTTCCGCAATCTTGATCTTGAAATGACATGGTTT
Source organism: Micropterus dolomieu (assembly GCF_021292245.1). Taxonomy (NCBI): domain Eukaryota; kingdom Metazoa; phylum Chordata; class Actinopteri; order Centrarchiformes; family Centrarchidae; genus Micropterus; species Micropterus dolomieu. The sequence continues at coordinate 6,057,653 of NC_060155.1, read as the reverse complement.
GAACTGCCGTCTTGATTCCAAAATCAGCTGACCTCTAGCACAACCAGATCTGGCACTACCCACATGGTAGGATCCATCCCCCTTCTTTGTCTCTCACACACACCCACACACTCTGACACACACACACACACAAATACACACACACACACGCACACACACACACACACACATGCTTGCTGGATTGTTTTATGTTTTTGTATGATTTGTTTATTGACTTTATTTCATTTTTGCTTACAATAGTTAATAGTGATTACTTGCTAATGTTATTGATCATTGATCTATGCTTGAGTTGAATAAATCCTATTATAATTTTAAGAAGTCGTTGCCTGTGATTATTTGTGTATAATGTTGTAGTAAGAGTTGGTTGCCACGGCCTGTGTACGGATTCACCCTTTTGCCATCTATAGGTGGACAAACCCCATTTTAGACTGATCATAATTGGCTCATATTTGGTTATTGGTCCCTGATCCCAGGGTGCCCCGTATTTATTCATTATAATTAATAATTTTCTCAATTAGTTTCAGGTGAGATGTCCTCCCAAGTCAGACTGAGGCTGCTGCCGAGCGCCAGGTGTTTGTTTGACGAGCCCGTTCAGGTGAAGGTGGCCGGGCTGAGGTCGAGACAGGTGGTCACCATGAAAGCCAGATCAACTGACGAGAAAGGAGTGGTGTTCAGCTCCTCAGCCACCTACAGGGCTGATGGGAGCGGGGAGATCGACCTGAAGAGAGACCCCTCGCTCAGTGGCAGCTATGTCGGGGTTGAACCCATGGGTCTACTGTGGTCGATGAGGGCTGACACCTTGCACAGAAAGTTTCAAAATACAAATGCACTAAACCCCCACGTGGTGAAGGTCTCTGTGCACGAGGAGGAAGGGGAGGAAAGGATGCTCGCAGAGGCGAACAACGAGAGGCTTCTGATTGGAGACAGGGTCAGCCGGCTCCCTGTCAAAGAGGGGAATATCCGCGGAGTCCTGTTTACTCCCCCAGGTAGGAGGTTCATCATAGTTTAATTACAACCTAATAGTGTTTTATTATGAATATATAACAAATGTTAATTTACTTGGCCACCATAGCAATAGCTAACAGCAGCCATTTTGACTTGTCATAGCATGAAAAGCACAAGTGTTACTAATAACATTAACAATGGCTCCGATACCTTTAGATGTCCCAGTAGGCTCAGACAGTGAGCCAGCATGCACAATACCAGGACCCTGAAACCAGTTATGATAAATGTAATGCAGCCATCATTAGTTATTTATATCCATATCCATAGATTAATCAGTTATGAAAATAAATAATGATTGCAGCCCTATAACTTGTTTATGTAATGACGCTTAGAAATTTTACAAAAGTTAAGTGACTCTGCATCAAAAGGATGCACAGTATGTAAGATGTAGGATTTTATATAATATATTGTTGATATGTTCAATTCAGTTCAATTTTATTTATATAGCGCCAAATCACAACAACAGTTATCTCAGAGCGCTTTTCATAAAAGAGCAAGTCTAGACCATACTCTGTGATGTTATTTACAGAAGCCCAACAATTCCCACCAAGAGCGAGCACTAGGCGTCAGGGTGGGCGGCCATCTGCCTCGACCGGTTGGGGGTGAAGGAGAGAGAGAGAGGAAGATAGAGAGAGGGAAAGGGAGAGGGAGAGAGGGCAAGAGAGGAACAGAGAGAAAGAGAGAGAGGCATGGAAGGAGAGAGAGAGAGGGGAGGAAGGCAACCTACACAGTATACACACAGAGGTACAGACAGTAAAGGTGATGTTGCTATGGACTAAATCAATAATGGTACAGATATTTACAGCAGTGTTAATGATAATAATCATAATGTTAATAATTATAATAATAATAATAATAATAATAATAGGACTAGTAACAATAATTGTAGTAGAGGGTGTCGAGCAGGAACAAGGTGACTGCAGGTGACTCGCAACCACAGATCCAGACTCCACAGCTCCAGAGCCAGAAACACCTGCAGGAAGTGATAGGAGGAGAGAGGAGAGGGACGAGAAAGCACAAGACTACCGGAAAGGGGAGAAGTTGAGTTAGTAACATGCATTAATGGGATGAGGTTGCATACAGGGGGAGAGAAAGTAGAGGAGAGAGGACCTGAGTGCATCATGGGAAGTCCCCTGGCAGTCTAGGCCTATAGCAGCATAACTAAGGGATGGTTCAGGACTCACCTGAGCCAGCCCTAACTATAAGCTTTGTCAAAGAGGAAAGTCTTAAGCCTAGTCTTAAATGTGGAGATGGTGTCTGCCTCCTGAACCCAAACCAGAACCTGGTTCCACAGGAGAGGAGCTTGATAGCTGAACGCTCTGACTCCCATTCTACTTTTGGAGACTCTAGGAACCACAAGTAACCCTGCATTCTGGGAGCGCAGTGCTCTGGTGGGATAGTAAGGTACTATGAGCTCTTTAAGATAAGATGGTGCCTGACCATTAAGAGCTTTGTAGGTAGAAGAATGATTTTAAATTCTATTCTGGATTTTACTGGAAGCCAATGCAGAGAAGCTAAGACAGGAGAAATGTGATCTCTTTTCCTGGTTCCTGTCAGAACATTTTCGCAATATTACATAGGTGAAAAAGGCGGTCCTTGAAATTTGCTTAATGTGAGACTTAAACGACATGTCCTGATCAAAGATAACTCCAAGATTCCCCACAGAGGTGCTGGAGGCCAGGGCGATGCCATCAAGGGAATCTATATCTTTAGATAATGCATCACGGAGGTGCTTGGGCCCCAGAACAATAACTTCAGTTTTATCTGAGTTTAACATTAGAAAATTACAGGTCATTCAGGTTTTAACATCCTGAAGGCACATTTGAAGTTTAGCTAACTGATTAGTTTCATCTGGCTTGATCAATAGATATAACTGAGTATCATCTGCATAACAATGAAAGTTTATGTACTATTTCCTGATAATATTGCCTAAAGGAAGTATATATAAAGTGAACAGGATTGGTTCGAGGACAGATCCTTGTGGAACTCCATGACTAACTTTGGCATGCATGGAGGACTCATCGATAACATGTACAAACTGAAATCGATCTGATAAATAGGACTTAAACCAGATTAGAGCGGTTCCTTTAATGCCAATGAAATGATCCAGTCTCTGTAATAGGTTCTGATGGTCAATGGTATCAAATGCAGCACTAAGCTCTAATAAAACCAGTACAGGGACAAGTCCTTTGTCTGATGCAATTAGGAGGTCATTAGTAATTTTCACCAGTGCTGTCTCTGTGCTATGATGAGCTCTAAATCCTGACTGAAAATCCTCAAATAAACTATTGCTCTGTAGAAATTCTCCAGGATCTTAAAGACAAATGGAATGTTAGATATACGTCTATAGTTGGCTAAAACATCTGGATCAAGGTTGGGCTTTTTCAGAAGAGGTTTAATTACAGCTATTTTAAAGTACTGTGGTACATAGCCTGTTGATAAAGATAGATTGATCATATCTAGTATAGAAGTGCTGACTAGGGGTAAAACTTCTTTAAGCAGCCTAGTCGAGATGGGGTCTAAGAGGCAGGTTGCTGGTTTAGATGAAAAAATTATTGAAGTTAAGTCAGTGCCAGTTGAGGGCAGGTGTTGGTGAATTTTGTTTGTAATAGTTAGAATTTTATCATTAAAGAAGCATGAAGTCGTAACTACTGAGAGCTATGGGAATACTTGGCTCAATAGAGCTGTGACTCTCTGTCAGCCTGGCTACAGTGGTGAAAAGAAACCTGGGGTTGTTCCTATTTTCCTCAATCAATGATGAGTAGTACGCTGCTCTGGCATTACAGATGGCCTTCCTATAAGTTTTAAGACTATCTTGCCAAATTAATTAATTAATTTGCGAGTTTCAGTATTATACCATGGAGCTAACCATCTTTGTTTTAGTATTTTCTTTTTTAGAGGGGCTACAGAATCGAGTGTCATTTGCAGTGAGCCTGCAGCACTATCAACAAGATGATCGATTTGGGAGGGACTGAAATTAGCACAGGAGTGCTCCGTTTCTTTGTGATCTGATAATGAATAGAGCTGATGGAATCGTATCCTTAAATTTAGCTACAGCACTATCAGACAGACATCTTGTATAAAAGATGTACCTGTGTATGTTTCAGGAGAAGGTCAGTTTCCCGCTGTGTTGGATCTGAGCAGCTTTAAGTCTGAGACAAGAGCCTCTCTGCTGGCAAACAAAGGGTTTGTGGTTCTGAATGTAGCAGTGTTCTCTGATAAGCCTGATAACGTGAAAGAGCTCCATCTGGACCACTTTAAAGAAGCAGTGGATTTCTTACTACAACATTCTAAGGTGAGTTTTTTGAGTAACTTTTAAGCCCAGTAGCATAAAGTCACAACCCTTTGATTCTCCCATTCCCCCTATTAATTACTTCCATTTTCCAAAACTGAAAACAGGCTAAGCCTGGCCTATTATGCAAAATAAATCAATTTAACAGTTTCATACTGCATATAAGTATGAAACACAGTATGTAGTATACTGCGTCATGGGGGTATGTAGTAGGCATTTACGAATGTTTATGAATTGTCTGTCTGCTATATGAGCAAAGCTGCTGGGTCTGATAACATCCCCGTGTACTAAACACATGAGCCAATCAGCTAGTTGATGTCATTACTTTAATGGATAGGATTCCCACCTGCTTCAAGACAGCCACCATCGTCCCTGTACCTAAAAGTTTGCAGTGTCTAGTCTTAATTACTACCGCCTTGTGGCACTCACCTCCATTCTGATTAAGTGCATTGAGAAACTGGTTCTCCAGCCCATACAGAACAACAGTTAGCACTGCACCATGTAAAATGGTTTTACTTCTGTCACTTGTTATTTATCCACCCATCTAGGGTATATCATTTTATGTTTATATATAACATTTGCCCTTTAGCCCACTTCCTGAGCTCTGTGTGTTTATACAGACTACCTCTAATTTGCATTTATTTTCTTCCCAGGTGGGCAGTAAAGGAGTTGGTGTAATATCACGATCTAAGGGGGCAGATATTGCGCTTTCACTTGCTGCTTATGTGCCAGGTGTTGAGGCCACAGTGTGGATCAATGGCTGCAGCGCCAATACGGTCATTCCTCTTTACTACAGAAAACGCCAAATCCTCTCACCAGTAGTGTGTGACTTCAGCAAGTTGATTCCTGTTGAGTCAGGGGCCTTCTTTATCATGGATGGTGTTACAAATCCCCTGGCAGAGGAAAACAAGGGAAGCCTGATCCCAGTTGAGCAAGCCAAGGGATGTTTCCTGTTTGTGGCTTCAGAGGACGACCTCAACTGGGACAGTAAAGGTTACATGGAGGAGATGGTGGAGAGACTGAAGCGTCATGGGAAGGACAACTTTGAGAGTGTGTGTTACCCGAGAGCTGGACACCTACTGGAGCCGCCTTATGGACCGTTCTGTCCCTCTAGTGTGCATGGGTTTGTACTCAAATCAGTTCTGTGGGGGGGTGAGCCCAGCTCCCACGCAGCAGCTGAAATCCACCTGTGGAAGAAGATCCAGGAGTTCTTCAGAACCCACCTGAGCTGTGATGCCACGCAGACTAAAGCCAAGTTATAGATGCAAATAGGTTTACATAAAAGAACAAATAAGAAAATCATGAAATCAAGGCTGGCAGTTAACCTGATATAATTGTTTATGAAGCTGAATGTTTTGTAATTAAGTGAACAATTTAATAATTTGATTGTTCATGGAATATATCAAGTTGAAATGTTATGACCGATTACAACCTGTTTCAGGCTTACTACACTGAACAAAATTATAAACGCAACTCTTGTTTTTGCAACCATTCATCATGAGCTGAACTCAAAGATCTAAGACTTTCTCTGTGTACACAAAAGGCCTATTTCTCTCAAATATTTTTCACAAATCAATAAGTTCTGTATATTTGTTATAGTTATTGCTTTTTCCTTGCTTTTTCCTAGTGAATGAATGCTCTAATTTGATTATGATCTGTTAGAGTACCGTCTATCTATTGATTGTTTTCATTTGCCTTTTAGCATAAATAAGCAAATGAGGAATTGAGTTTAACTTATATGGACTCTAAATGAGCCGAGTGGAATGGATTTGAAGGCGACATCTGTATATTTATTTAATTTTCATAGCCAATGAAAGCAGAGTATCCATCTGGTCAATGAATGGAAGGATTAACAGGGACACTATGACATTTAGTTTTCACTGACTGGCTCTCATCTCTGGTCCTCATACTTAACTGGTGTGCCAATGCTCTATAGATTAGCCAGCTTCCACAAAGGCAAGTTTCTACGTGCACAAAAGGCCTATTTCTCTCAAATCTGTCAAAATCTGTGTTAGTGAGTGCTTCTCCTTTGCCGAGATAATCCATCCATCTCACAGGTGTGGCATATCAAGATGCTGATCAGACAGCTAGAGCCTTTGCCGTTTTCAAACTGCTGAAATTAGCCTAGACTTTCCCTGTGCTCATAGCTTAATACATTGTTATATAATTATACTATTTCTTACTCACCGCTGGTTTGAAGCGCTGCCTCTCCCGACAGAACAACACGGTTGAATTTCATGCTGCATTCACATTTGGTTGAAACAGCAGCTGATATTTCCTTCGCGATAGCAACAAGCTCGCACATTCAGGCAGTTGGGAGGCCTTTTTACTTTGAAATGTGGAAATTACGTCATTAGCGGGATTCAGCAGGCATCATCACGTGGTCTCTGAAAACAACCGAATGACACGAGTCGATTTTCTTTCCATTGGCGTCCAAAACTCCGTGTGTGAAGAACAGAGATCGACAAATACAGGCGGCACTCACAAATGCCTATTTGAAAGTTGTAAATGTTAGGAAGATATTCACAAATGTGGTTCATTTATTTGTAAACTATTAAATATATTCACAGATATTTTTATTATTTGTGGAATTTGTTTTCTATTTGCAAAATATTTTTGTGAGTTTACAAATCTTCATTTTGTGTTTGTGCAAAGTGTCTTATATTAACACATTTACACACAGATCGCTCATCTGTTCACACAAATAATATTGAAACATAAATACCCCCATACAGCCATAATCTGACTTTGTGGAATGAGCTGGTGTCTTTTGTGCTGTGTGCTAGAGACAGGGCAGTCTTACTGTGCTCTCTCACTCTGCTGTGTGTGTGCTTACACACACACACACACACACACACACACCCCTTCTGTTGAGCCAGATTACACATTTACACACAGATCGCTCATCTGTTCACACACAATCATAGTGAAATAAAAGTGATAATCTACCAAATTCAGAAAATTCAGAAGATGATAAGAGATATTTGGCTTTCTGCAAATTTCCCCAGATCCAGGTGCAGTACGAAAGCGAGCCGAGAGATGACGTATGGCTTAGAAACAGAGCTATAAAAGAGGTCCAAAGAAGCTGAAAGTCAGTTGTTACATGGCTTCATGTCAACTCGGGTCTCTTCTGGTAACAGAATGAGACTCTATTTTGTATCGCTCTCTGACCCTCTCCGGTGAAACTTTTGTACTCTAATTCTGATTCAGATTCAGAATCAGAAGGAGCTTTATTGCCAAGTAGTGTTTTACACATACAGTACAAGCAATTTGCTTTGGTGATAAGGTGCTACATGTAGACAAACAAACAGTTGACATAAATAAATGTAGAAATATAAAAATATTAAATAAACAAATGCAAGTTATATACGAATAACTTATAAACTATTTGCATAGACGGAACAATGTGGCAGATATTTACATGTGCATTTCTCCGGTTTGTGTTGGGCAGACGTATTGCAACGGAAGAGAATATTGTGAACTTAAATATATAAATTGACACAATATAAAAATATAGAGCAACAAAGATTAACAATTAACAACAAAAATGTGCCAGGTTTGTGCATGATATGCAATGACTGACTGCTGACTGTTCTGGCGACACCAGATGGTCAATCTCCCACCTGTAGGCGGACTCATCCCCACCAGAGATGAGCTCAATGAGGGTGGTGTCATCCGCAAACTTCAGGAGCTTAACAGACTGGTGACTGGTGGTGCAGCTGTTGGTGTACAGGCAGAAGAGCAGAAGGGAAAGAACGCAGCCTTGAGGGGAACCGGTTCTAATGGTCCTGGAATCAGAGACATGTTTTCCCAGCTTTACGTGCTGCTTCCTGTCCGTCAGGAAGTCTGTGATCCACCTGCAGATGGAGTCAGGCACATTCAGCTGAGATAGCTTGTCCTGCAGCACGACCGGGATGATGGTGTTGAAAGCAGAGCTGAAATCCACAAACAGGTGCTGGAGGATGAAGTGAATGGCCATGTTTACTGCATTATCTACAGACCTGATGGCTTTGTATGCAAACTGCAGGGGGTACAGGAGAGGGTCAGTGATAGATTTAAATTGGGACAACACAAGGTGCGTCGGTGACGACACTATGGGAACGAGATACCCACTTAGGCCGTGCCGAAACCCCGCCTGCCCCCAGCGTGCAGAACCTGACGGCATGACTAGGAGGAGAGCGCACGGGTGCCGGGTGCAGAAGGAAGGTCCAGACTGTAGAACCGGATGAAAGTGTGAGGGGTGGCCCAGCCAGCCGCATCACACAAATCCTGGAGCGACGCCCCTGCGAGGAGGGCCCTAGAAGCCTCACATGAGGAGTAGTCAGACGAGCTGAGAAGGGCTTGCCCCAGGACTTGCACAACTCATCATGCAAGTCCGGAAAAAAGGGTAAGAGAAGAAAGCAGAAAGCGCTCATCCAATTTACTCATAGCATGTGTCTCTGGTACATCCTGCGGCCAATCGAGCTGGAGCTTGCTCACTGCCCGCGTCACCACCTCCAGGAGTTCGTCATAGCTGGGCGCCGACTGATGACGCTCCGCTTTTCTCTCCCGGAAGTCTTCCTCCTCCATGATGCTAAGCACGTCCAGCTCCTCAGAGCCGGACAGCTGCAGCCTCTCCTTGCTCATACTTCGAGCAGGAGAAGCCGCGAAGCGGGGTCCCGAACGAGACAGAGGGGAGTCGGAGTAGGCAGACGAGACACGGGATGCCTCGGCAATCCCGATGCGGTCAGAGATGTCGCGCTGGGAGCCACATGACCGAAGCCGCCGCGCCGCCATCTCTCTGTCTGCCATCCTTCCATGTAAGAGATCGGATTTACTGTAGTCTTTCTTCAGCATGCCAGAGTGCCTGCTGAATAGAAAAAGGCTAATGTGTCCTGTGTGCCGGCGTGCTTATATGCCCCTCCGGTTACGCCGTCACACGCTACCGTTCTAGCAACACCAATAGGATTGGAGTAGTTTCATTCATGTTCAGCCCTGCCACGCCCAGAGGCGTTCCCATAGTGTCGTCACCGACGCAGTTCGAGTTCCCTCGAAGGGGAACTGCATGAGGCAGGTCGGCACTCATAGAAAGAGTTAGAGGAATCAGCAATGAGTAGATGTCTACTGAGGATAGGAACATACACATAGCACATCAGGTGAGAAATACATTAACACATACACACACTAGGCTGCATTAGATAGAACAATACATACACACAAGACAGGATAGTGTTTAGGGCAAGTGATGATGAATTAGCAGGAACGATTTTAATAAATAGAAAAACACATACATGAATACTGCTTGCATTAAAACATGATTTTAAAGAACATTTGTAAATTAGGAAACATGGACAAGAGAATGAGTTAGATGT
>NC_060155.1:6043236-6047985 GCF_021292245.1 Micropterus dolomieu | reverse complement strand
GCTGGTGAGAGGGACAGTGAACCCTTATGGGGAAGTAATGATTGATGGGTGCAGTGTTAGGGGAAGTAGAGATTAGGTATAAAGAGATTAGTGTGTATAAAGAGATTAGTGTGTATGAAGGGACTGTACCCTTCTGTGGTGTCTAACAGATGGTTACACTTATTTTACAGCACCGTGCCCTTATATGGTTTTTAGCAGAGACCTAAACATGTCCTATATAAGCTGTGTTCGATGTACAGAGAGACAGAGTGGTCATCGGGCTGGGTCACTCTCCAAGCTGCTGCAGAGCTTGTAATTGATGCTGAATTCTTTGATGTAATAAACTTTTATAACCAAGAACAGTGTCAAGCGGATTTCTTCTCAACACATCATCGCAGCATTATCGTTCGGACACCACAGAGAGAAATACATTAACACATACACACACTAGGCTGCATTAGATAGAACAATACATACACACAAGACAGGATAGTGTTTAGGGCAAGTGATGATGAATTAGCAGGAACGATTTTAATGAATAGAAAAACACATACATGAATACTGCTTGCATTAAAACATGATTTTAAAGAACATTTGTAAATTAGGAAACATGGACAAGAGAATGAGTTAGATGTAGAAAGAATTAAATCAGCACAGCACCTAATATTTTAAGCCTGAAGTAGGAGCTAGGATGCCACATACAAATAATATCTGTTAAAGTAGCTATAGAAGGGATTGGAATTAATTGGCCATTAATTTTGTTTTAGGTTAAAAAACATTCATCTAATGTAACTGTTTATTGTAATTTCTCAACTATTGGTTCACTGTCTCCTGAGTTAGTTATTAGTTTGTATAAACATTCCTTTGAGAGTTTGCTTCAATAAAATAATTCCTTAGGACTAAAGGTAAAGTAAGCTATTTTTTTGATTTATTGTTTCATTCTAGTTCCTTGGTTGTGTAGTTTAACGATTAACTGTCTTTTTACTTTTCGAGCTGTGAAGGCCTTTCAACTTTCTAAGGGTCCAAAAATGCAAGTGTTTGCTCGCAGTGAGTGCAATGGCTGTCCCAGGAGACACACAGCAGAGGAAATTAAGGGGCGAAGAGCACAAGAAAAGCACAGAAACGAGCAGTGATACAGGAGGCGCTCCACAAAGAGGCGTGCCAACCTGCTGCACCACAGGCCCAACCTCCACATCCACTGATCCTCCACTGATGTCAGCGTCTTTCTAGTGCACTAAAGTTGTACAGTCGACTCATAAAGAGGACAAATACCACCTAAAAGACTGTGAAACTGAAAAGCACAAAGATTAAAAGGTCAAGAAGGCTTCAGAGCAAATATGAGCTCCAGCCATAATGCTCTCACATGTGACCGAGTGCTGACAGATACTTCACCAGGGAAGTGCTCTTCTCGATCAACATTACAAATGGTCAGAATGTCAGGGGCCTTGAAAACTGCAACATATGCTGAAAAAGAACAGTTATGACGTTGAAAGAGTTTGGGAGTAGGAGCATTGATAATTTGTAGGAGAAGAAAAAAGAATAAGGGACTGATGTTAAATCCAAATTACAGACAGACAAAGAATAGGTGATTCCAGAGTTTAAAACATAGGATATGTCATTAATAACTGATTAATTAGCACAGCTACACTGAGTTTATAAATCTGCTGTGCTACTCAGCCACCTGTTACTTAGTACTACATTTCAGCAAAAGGGATCAGAACATCTAGGAATGTTCATTCTAAATTTGGGAAATGCATTCCTTGTGTTTTTAAACAGAGTTTTAAGAAAAGGGGATCTAGTGGGATTGTTATTATATTATAACTCTTTTGAGATCACTGTCTGCTCTGGGAGGAGCCAGAGCAGAGCTCCTTAGCATAGCAAATGCAATGACAGGCAATCTTTCAGGCTTGATTTTAAAGATGCCAAAAGGAGAAGTCTCATTGAAGCCTTTATAAAGCAACTTCAGCAGCCCATTGGTACCGCATGCTTAAATTTTATGATTGTGAGCATTAAATTATGATTGACCTTTGTCATGTATTCCACAGGAACAACTAAGCAACTGCAATGTTAACTTAAGAGACACGTGTGTTGAACACTTGTGTTAATTTATGTATTGTTTTTGTTTTTGTTAGTATTATTAGTAAACTAGTCTTAAGTACGGAAGAACTTTAGTGCACTAATGGATAATGGAGTGTTATTTTAAGATTTACTATTTTGTACGTCCAATGGCAATGTTCATTCAATGCACAGATATACAGGGGGACACAGGGTTAGAAGGGTTAAGTCGCAAGCAAATAGAAAGGAAAATCTAAGTTTCCACCCTACAAACAGTAGGATAAAGCTCACTTATTGGTAATAGTGAGAAACAGTTGCAAGCAAGTTAAATAATTCTTCACAGCCAGTGCAACACCAGAGGAGGCCACTCCACTATGGTGCCTCGTGAGACAACACAGCGCAAACGCAGCAGCAGGCGAGATCGAGCACGGCCTTCACTACCACCAGCTATGAGTCCAAGTGAACCAGCTAAAAGAAGAATAGGACTCACTCTACACACGAATGAGCGCCCTCAAATTGGTACCCAGCCTGTTCCCCAGGAAATCTGAACCAAAATAAGTTTCACTGTACCACGGGCAAAACCACTACGCATGATAATTGATCATTTCACAGCGTGTAAACAATAATTTGAGTATTTTCTTGCAGGTCTACAGGCTGTGAAATAGGCTCCATGTTGCCAAGTGTACTCCAGATTGTACTTATTTACGCATGTTGAACTTGTACAGTCAATGCACTATTGTAGGTCAACGACTTGTCAGCAGGTGATGTCTCCTGATAATGGCCTGAAAGGGTGAATGTGTTAGAATGTGACTAATAAGTCACAGAGATGGGAATGTAGAAGGAATTTAGAAGCAAATTTGTGTGAAAACTGTTCTACAAAACATACACCAATATAATAGACAGCTGAAATTAAGATCACAGTGTTAAACCTCTATAGCCCTGTGTGTGTGTGTGTGTGTGTGTGTGTGTGTGCTCCTCTCTGTATCTGACTGCATGGGCTCAACAGAAGGACCTCATGTGTGCTGTTGGGCAGAGGTAGAGGAGGACACACAGCAGAGTGAGAGAGCACAGTAAGACTGCCCTGTCTCTAGCACATAGCACAAAAGACACCAGCTCATTCCACAAAGTCAGGTTATGGCTGTATGGGGGTATTTATGTTTCAATATTATTTGTGTGAACAGATGAGCGATCTGTTTGTAAATGTGTTATCTGTAAATATAAAACACTTTGCACAAACACAAACCTGTCTCTAGCACATAGCACAAAAGACACTAGCTCATTCCACAAAGTCAGGTTATGGTTGAGATATTATGATCAGCAGTAAGCATGCCAAGGCCACAGAGAGGGGGGGCAGTGTAGCCTGGCCAAGAATGCAGCAATCATAGTGAAATAAAAGTGATAATCCACCAACGTTTGTACTCTGGTGTCTATTATTGTTGAAAATAAACATGTTGGTAAAAGTTCAAGCTTTTTTATCAACTTAAGTCCAAGCTGGGCCCGCACGGCTGCTATCCAGGCTCTCTGCTCTACTCTGGGATGATCACAGCACCTGCCGTGGTGCCTGGGCAGTAATACTATATCAGCATAGGTCCAGTTCAAAGTCAAATTCAATGAGCTGGTCCATACTGGGGTGTTGTGCTGGGAGCAGCTGAACGGAAACGGATGCAGCTTTGGTTTAGAAGGAATGGAAGAAGAAAAGTATTGTGAGGAATGTAAAAATAGTCCTTTAAAATATTCTCGCCGTGACCCTTCAGAGACAGAACTCAAATTGACTAATGACAAGGTATATATTATTATTATTATTATTATTATTATTATTCATTAGATTCTTTATTCTAATATTTTGAGATTTGGATTTTTGATTTCTGTGAGCTGTAAGCCGTAATCATTAAGATTAAAACAAAAAAAGGCCTAAAATATTTTACTTTATGTGTAATGAGAACTTTTTGAATTAAATTACGGGAAGAAAATTGCTTTTCCACAATATTCAAATTTTCTGAGAAGCACCTGTGTACAGAATCAATTCCACAAGTTCTAGAGGCCGATTGCCATAGTTGCTTTGTCGCTTCATACCTTTGCCTTTTAGCCTCTTATCTCTGGACCTTAACCTGCAACGTGAACCCTTCACCCTTAAATCTGAAACCTGTACCTCCCTGCCTGTCTGCCTTCAAATGAATGTACCTTAATCTGGTCAATCAATTTCCGAATCTGCATTTGGGTCCTGTCCTCATTGCCTGTATTCACAACTTTGACATAAAGCAAAAACAAAAAGTGTCTAAAATGTGAATATAAATTCCTCAAACCACTCCTAATCCACTTGTCCCCGGTCAGTCCACATGCTCAGTATGCTCACTGCACTGTCATGGACTTAGTAACCAAACCAAGAAGTTACAGTTTAGCTAGTCACACATTCATACATTCTTTGGAGGACAACAACATTTTGTCTCGACAGATCAGATACAATATTTAACAGGATCAGGACACAGTGAAGCAAAAAGGGAACCCAACCAATATAAATCACTGACATTCAGCATCAGATCAACCATTGGTTTTACTGCAGGTAAGTCACATTTTCACATGTCGTGACAGAAAAGCAGAAGAAGCAAAGGTAAAACAAGACACTTTATTAGTTAAAAAAGGAACTCTTCTATCTAAGGTGTTAGAAACTAGACAAACTATTTTCATCATCAAACAAAAGAGGAATGTCTTATTTAT
>NC_060155.1:6036958-6043216 GCF_021292245.1 Micropterus dolomieu | reverse complement strand
ATACACACACTAGGCTGCATTAGATAGAACAATACATACACACAAGACAGGATAGTGTTTAGGGCAAGTGATGATGAATTAGCAGGAACGATTTTAATAAATAGAAAAACACATACATGAATACTGCTTGCATTAAAACATGATTTTAAAGAACATTTGTAAATTAGGAAACATGGACAAGAGAATGAGTTAGATGTAGAAAGAATTAAATCAGCACAGCACCTAATATTTTAAGCCTGAAGTAGGAGCTAGGATGCCACATACAAATAATATCTGTTAAAGTAGCTATAGAAGGGATTGGAATTGAGGGCCATTAATTTTGTTTTAGGTTAAAAAACATTCATCTAATGTAACTGTTTTTTGTAATTTCTCAACTATTGGTTCACTGTCTCCTGAGTTAGTTATTAGTTTGTATAAACATTCCTTTGAGAGTTTGCTTCAATAAAATAATTCCAACCTCCACATCCACTGATCCTCCACTGATGTCAGCGTCTTTCTAGTGCACTAAAGTTGTACAGTCAACTCATAAAGAGGACAAATACCACCTAAAAGACTGTGAAACTGAAAAGCACAAAGATTAAAAGGTCAAGAAGGCTTCAGAGCAAATATGAGCTCCAGCCATAATGCTCTCACATGTGACCGAGTGCTGACAGATACTTCACCAGGGAAGTGCTCTTCTCGATCAACATTACAAATGGTCAGAATGTCAGGGGCCTTGAAAACTGCAACATATGCTGAAAAAGAACAGTTACAACGTTGAAAGAGTTTGGGAGTAGGAGCATTGATAATTTGTAGGAGAAGAAAAACGAATAAGGGACTGATGTTAAATCCAAATTAAAGACAGACAAAGAATAGGTGATTCCAGAGTTTAAAACATAGGATATGTCATTAATAACTGATTAATTAGCACAGCTACACTGAGTTTATAAATCTGCTGTGCTACTCAGCCACCTGTTACTTAGTACTACATTTCAGCAAAAGGGATCAGAACATCTAGGAATGTTCATTCTAAATTTGGGAAATGCATTCCTTGTGTTTTTAAACAGAGTTTTAAGAAAAGGGGATCTAGTGGGATTGTTATTATATTATAACTCTTTTGAGATCCCTGTCTGCTCTGGGAGGAGCCAGAGCAGAGCTCCTTAGCATAGCAAATGCAATGACAGGCAATCTTTCAGGCTTGATTTTAAAGATGCCAAAAGGAGAAGTCTCATTGAAGCCTTTATAAAGCAACTTCAGCAGCCCATTGGTACCGCATGCTTAAATTTTATGATTGTGAGCATTAAATTATGATTGACCTTTGTCATGTATTCCACAGGAACAACTAAGCAACTGCAATGTTAACTTAAGAGACACGTGTGTTGAACACTTAATTTATGTATTGTTTCTGTTTTTGTTAGTATTATTAGTAAACTAGTCTTAAGTACGGAAGAACTTTAGTGCACTAATGGATAATGGAGTGTTATTTTAAGATTTACTATTTGTACGTCCAATGGCAATGTTCATTCAATGCACAGATATACAGGGGGACACAGGGTTAGAAGGGTTAAGTCGCAAGCAAATAGAAAGAAAAATCATGTTGAAAAAGACAGATACTTTCCTCAAATAGAGACAATAGTTAAAGTTTCCACCCTACAAACAGTAGGATAAAGCTCACTTATTGGTAATAGTGAGAAACAGTTGCAAGCAAATTAAATAATTCTTCACAGCCAGTGCAACACCAGAGGAGGCCACTCCACTATGGTGCCTCGTGAGACAACACAGCGCAAACGCAGCAGCAGGCGAGATCGAGCACGGCCTTCACTACCACCAGCTATGAGTCCAAGTGAACCAGCTAAAAGAAGAATAGGACTCACTCTACACACGACTGAGCGCCCTCAAATTGGTACCCAGCCTGTTCCCCAGGAAATCTGAACCAAAATAAGTTTCACTGTACCACGGGCAAAACTTCACAATTGGACATTATGCACCATACCATTCATGTGTCACATGAATGATTGTTGAAGCATTGTTATGTCTTGTCACTGTGTTGTTACACAGAAAGTTCATTATGCACCGCGTGATTGTTTTGATACATGTATAAGAAAAGAACAGCCCACCGCATGATAATTGATCATTTCACAGCGTGTAAACAATAATTTGAGTATTTTCTTGAAAGTCTACAGGCTGTGAAATAGGCTCCATGTTGCCAAGTGTACTCCAGATTGTACTTATTTACGCATGTTGAACTTGTACAGTCAATGCACTATTGTAGGTCAACGACTTGTCAGCAGGTGATGTCTCCTGATAATGGCCTGAAAGGGTGAATGTGTTAGAATGTGACTAATAAGTCACAGAGATGGGAATGTAGAAGGAATTTAGAAGCAAATTTGTGTGAAAACTGTTCTACAAAACATACACCAATATAATAGACAGCTGAAATTAAGATCACAGTGTTAAACCTCTATAGCCCTGTGTGTGTGTGTGTGTGTGTGTGTGTGTGTGTGTGTGTGCTCCTTTCTGTATCTGACTGCATGGGCTCAACAGAAGGACCTCATGTGTGCTGTTGGGCAGAGGTAGAGGAGGACACACAGCAGAGTGAGAGAGCACAGTAAGACTGCCCTGTCTCTAGCACGTAGCACAAAAGACACCAGCTCATTCCACAAAGTCAGGTTATGATTGAGATATTATGATCAGCAGTAAGCATGCCAAGGCTTTGGTTTAGAAGGAATGGAAGAAGAAAAGTATTGTGAGGAATGTAAAAATAGTCCTTTAAAATATTCTCGCCGTGACCCTTCAGAGACAGAACTCAAATTGACTAATGACAAGGTATATATTATTATTATTATTATTATTATTATTATTCATTAGATTCTTTATTCTAACATTTTGAGATTTGGATTTTTGATTTCTGTGAGCTGTAAGCCGTAATCATTAAGATTAAAACAAAAAAAGGCCTGAAATATTTTACTTTATGTGTAATGAGTCGTAAAGATAAGTGAAAGTTGAACTTTTTGAATTAAATTACGGGAAGAAAATTGCTTTTCCACAATATTCTAATTTTCTGAGAAGCACCTGTATACAGAATCAATTCCAAAAGTTCTAGAGGCTGATTGCCATAGTTGCTTTGTCGCTTCATACCTTTGCCTTTAAGCCTCTTATCTCTGGACCTTAACCTGCAACATGAACCCTTCACCCTGAAATCTGAAACCTGTACCTCCCTGCCTGTCTGCCTTCAAACGAATGTACCTTAATCTGGTCAATCAATTTCTGAATCTGCATTTGGGTCCTGTCCTCATTGCCTGTATTCACAACTTTGACATAATGCAAAAACAAAAAGTGTCTAAAATGTGAATATAAATTCCTCAAACCACTCCTAATCCACTTGTCCCCGGTCAGTCCACATGCTCAGTATGCTCACTGCACTGTCATGGACTTAGTAACCAAACCAAGAAGTTACAGTTTAGCTAGTCACACATTCATACATTCTTTGGAGGACAACAACATTTTGTCTCGACAGATCAGATACAATATTTAACAGGATCAGGACACAGTGAAGCAAAAAGGGAACCCAACCAATATAAATCACTGACATTCAGCATCAGATCAACCATTGGTTTTACTGCAGGTAAGTCACATTTTCACATGTCGTGACAGAAAAGCAGAAGAAGCAAAGGTAAAACAAGACACTTTATTAGTTAAAAAAGGAACTCTTCTATCTAAGGTGTTAGAAACTAGACAAACTATTTTCATCATCAAACAAAAGAGGAATGTCTTATTTATGTTGAGTCCCTTTTTGATGGACTGAGCTAACCCATTACAGCCACTCTCATTCCTGCTCCTTATTAACTTGCACCTTTCCATGCTCTCCTTCAAGTTGCAGCTTCAGTTATCTTTTGCCTTGTTATCTTCTGTCAATTTTTTATGTGAGGCAGGGAGACAGTGAGAGGGGAGAGAAAGACTGTTTGTTATTTTGTGTCTGAGAGGAATGACAGTGATAAAAAAGATAATGAGCTTGTGTAAGGATGTCTTTTTTATATTCCAACTACTGTTTCAATAAGTGGTCCGTCATCTGCTCGTGAGACCGCAGGGATGTTTGTGCATGTTTGTGCCTACATTATAATGTTCTCCTTTACTTGAACCAAATTTGGAAACTTATTTGACTGGTGCATGTTAGCCACTTTGGCCACAAGAACCCTGACTATACACCTAAATACTAGATGATTAACTCTTGCTCTTCATAAAATCTTAGAAGTATACTATTCTGATGTAATTACTAAATTAACAGTCTTAATTAACTGTAAAAATTTAGTAAAAATTTGAGTAGTTGTTATAATTTGGTCTGGCTATATTTTGAGAAGTAATACGTGAAAACAAGATCTGAGCAGCGTAAGATATGAATTCTTGATAAAATATGTATCTGAGGTACGGGTGTGATGAGACACTTAGCTCACGAGACGATACGAGACACGATATTTGGTTCATGAGACTGAGACAAGACGATATTTTGACACTATTTTTAAGAGATCTTCAACACTGAATTCTATGAAATCATTAAGCATTAAACAGTTATTTCCTGCATTCTGGTTCATTTTTCTGAACCATTTTATGGTGAAAATTATTCTATTTATTTAAAGGGAAACACAAAATTCAGGTGGCAGGTGACAATTCAAAATCTAAAACTATAATAGAATATAATGCAGTAATGCTCTCAGGCATTCTTTATTGCTTTCAGATATGTTTTTCCTGTAGATCAACTTTTCTAATGTAATATCATCCAGGGACGGATTGAAAGATGGGGGGGCTTAGCCCCCAGGGTATGCGTAATTTGCACTTGCAAAATCTTTGCACTCGCATCTTTTGTAACTGTATTAGAACTACACTTATGTCAACAACCAGTGAAGAAGACAAGATGTTAATAAATAAAAAGCAACAGACATACTCTGTTTTTCCATTTCTCCTCTGTTGAACAAAAGTTACTGTAATGTTACATGGGGTTTGGAAGCAAAAACATTTTTGGTGCGTCTTCTCCAGGATTTCTTTTATATATATAGCAAATTTAATCAAAATCCTCATTGATTGCTTATTGCTTATGTGCTATTTTAAAGCTGCTACGTTCAATGTTTTGCTCTAAACTACATTTCGTTGTATTTTGCATACAGTGACAATAGAGTCTCTATCATCAATCCTGAAATCTGTTAGTTAACCGTCTCTCATTGACCAGGATTCAAAGAGCTGCTAACTCTGGTTGATTCATTTTAACTTTACTGTAGCTAGCTAGCCAATGTTAGATAACTGTAACTGTATCACTCACTACGCTGAATCAATCTTACTTCACCATGTTTGTGTGTCGCTGTGTGTGTAGGAACCATAGACGGTATATAAAAAGGTAGGAACGTTGCTCAGCAGCTCAGCAGCTCGGCAGAGCAGCGATGAAAGGCAGCCTCCCTCAGGGTCCTAGTGCCGGACCAGAGAGGGGGTTTAAATTATGAAGCAGAGGAAACAACCAGAAGGATTATTTTAAGCCAATAAATAAAAATTATATTTTATTATTCTATTATATCAAAATCTAACCCTGGTTCACAGTGAAACTCAGGCAGCTTCGTCAGACCAAGGAGGAGACCTTCAGAAGTGGGGACAGAGCATTGTACAACCAGGCCAGGAACACAATGACTAAAGAGGTCAAAGCTGCAAAGAGGTGCTATGCTGAAAAGCTAAATAACAGCTTTGCAGCCAACGACCCTGCCTCAGTGTGGAGAAGCCTACGGACACTCACAAACTACAAGAGACCATCCCCCAACACTGCTGGTACTCAACGACTGGCAGACGAGCTGAATGGTTTCTACTGTAGGTTTGAAAAGCCCATTGTCACACCTCTCCCCCGCTCCAACACCATCTTCAAACCTTCCCCCTCTGACCTCTCACCTGCACTCAAGATCTGTGAAGAGGACGTGAGCCACCTCTTCCAAAGGCAGAAGATCCGGAAGGCTCCTGGACCTGACAGTGTCTCACCATCGTGCCTGAAAATCTGTGCGGACCAGCTGGCCCCCATCTTCACTCAGATCTTCAACAGATCACAGGAGCTGTGTGAAGTTCCCTCCTGCTTCAAACGCTCCACAGTCATCCTGGTCCCAAAAAACCCCTCCATCTCTGGACTAAATGACTACAGGCCCGTCGCCCTGACATCTGTAGTCATGAAGTCCTTTGAAAGACTGGTGTTGGCCCACCTGAAGGACATTACAGGCCCCCTGCTGGACCCCCTGCAGTTTGCCTACAGGGCTA
>NC_060155.1:5984972-6036858 GCF_021292245.1 Micropterus dolomieu | reverse complement strand
TCCACAACTCAAATCAGAATATAAGAAGAAATGTTTTATACCACCTCAAGAAGGCTTCCTATCAGAAAGGTAGGAAGGTATTTCAAATGTACAACTGCAGTACTTAAATCTAAGTAAAGTAATTTCCCTGACATTTTTGTGTTACTTTACTTTTAATAGACGCATGTAACAGGTTTTATACTTCCTGTGAGTATAATCCAATCAATCTTATTTTCATACTGTATATCCGTTGTGTAATTTGATAAATTGTGTTGTATGTCGTGCTCGCATCGTGTACTACTGAGACTTCATTGCCCTCTTCAGAGAAGTAAAGAGAGAAACGGACAGAAAAAGTCTCTGCCTGTCAGCTCGCTCTGCTCCGTTAAAACTGAATTTACCATACAGAATTGAATACGAGTGCACTCCAGATTTAGCTGCAGCCAGCTGACCGTGTGCTTCTCTGTCTTCTTTTTTTTGCTTCTGGACAAGATACACGTACCACAGAAAATTCGTGCACGTAGGTGAAACGTGCGGCGGGGGCTGCTTCGTTAAAGGTCACTTTCTGTTGCCAGCAGGTGGCGCTATGACTGTGGGTGAATGTCGGCATGTACATGTGTTCAGGGCGGGACTCTCATCCTACATGTACAGTTTGGTGCAGATGTGAGCATGTACACTGAAGTTACAACAACTTCCTGTTTCATAGCGAATCATCGACGCCACGGATACGCCCATTGACGAAAACTCGCAAATAGTACAACTTTTCATCGTCAATGCCTTTAGAAGGCACAACAGAAATTTGACGTCGATCCGACTAAATCCCTAGGAGGAGTTCGTTAAAGTACGAAGTGTGTAAATCATCCAAAAATGGCCGTAAAATTCAAAATGGCCGACTTCCTGTTGACTTTAGGGTATGGGTTCTTGAGGCTTTTTTGTGCGCCTTGATATGATACATGTCCCCAGCAAATTTCGTGCATGTAGGTTGAACGTGAACGAGGGGCTAATTTTTTCCAGTTTTCTAGGTGGCGCTAGCGAGTCATTTTGCCACGCCCATGCGCGAAACCCATAAAATACGAAATTTTTCACCGGTTCTGACATGTTTGCAAATTTTGGTGAGTTTTCGAGTATGTTTAGTCCATGTCAATTGAGCCTACTTTGCAGAAAAAAAATATATATATATATAATCTTAGCAAATTCAATAGGGACCTCACACGGTCGTGCTCGGGCCCTAAAAAGACAACCAGCCGAACAGCAGCAATAAACAGCTGACATAGTAAGACAACTAAGAGAAAAATGAAAACAAGAAACAGTCACGCACACTAAATAAGCAACACAGCACAGCCACGAGAGCTGGAATAATAATTAATTTAAATAAGTAACTGAAAGAAAAGCGTCAGGAATAATTCTACCAGGGACAACGTTGGTTACGTATTGTAACCCCAGATTCTATGAGTATAGGCGTAGCCCTCTAAGAGCTGTCGCTATGGGGTTCATCCCTGCGCGCATGCACAGTCCTGAAGATTTCTTTCGCGCCCATGTGCCGTGCACGGGCCTCTCTCAGGTCCGCAATTTAGGTATATAATACCGGCGAGACCAGAGATCTGCTCCCAAGAGGTCAGCTTTTTTTCTTCAGCCGACGCTGGTGGGACCAGTTGGCCCGCAGCTTAGAGGGCTACGCCTATACTCATAGAATCTGGGGTTACAATACGTAACGTTCTATTTTCGTATAGGCTTCGCCCTTTAAGAGCTGTTGGGATAAGGGCGAAGCCAGATGTAGTCAATGCCCACTGGACCACCAGCGGTCATAAACATTAACACACCAGCTTACAGTACCCTAATCACACAATGCATGATAGAGACCGAAATGTAGGTCAATGTTTTTGGCTGGTCTCAAACCAGGTACCTTCAGTATAGAAGGTGAGCGTCTGATCCATTACACTACGGAAACTGAGATACACGGCCGTCCGCATTAGACCAGATAACAGGATGGCTGAACACATCACTCCCTGCCTCCCACCTGCTGCTGTGAGGAAATTGGAACGAGAGTTACGCATTGTAACCAGTCCCAACAACGAGCAGGGCAGGCGTGAGAATGGAACAACACACGCGCATCCCGGCAACGGGGGGTGTGTGTGGAAAAACTCATGGCACACGAGAGCGCCCAGTGTACAAGCACACACAGACGCACACTGCGGCTTATGTTGAGGGAACAGTAAGGACGGTTGTTGCGCATTGTGGCAGTCCAACTGGAGCGCAATTAAGACCAAAGAGAGCCCCAACAGCCCGTGGCAGGAGGAGCCTTACCGGCTCCTTTACAGGGAAGCGTATGTGTGCGTAATGTGCCCTGAGCCAGCAGCGTCACGCCTGGTCTCCAGAACATTCAGTACCGAGTGCGTTAGGGAGAACCCCGATGCATCACGTAAATAGAAGCGGATAAAAGGGCAGGGTGAAGCCCATGATGCCGCTGTGCAAATATCCTCCACAGCCATCCCGCTGAACAGCGCTGTGGAGGAAGACACGGCTCTTGTCGAGTGCGCACGGATGCCGGGTGGGGGGTCCATCCCAGCCGCAACGTACGCTTGTGTGATGGCCTCACACAGCCAATGAGCCAATCGTTGTTTTGACAGAGACTTGCCTTGTGAATGCTCTCTGTAATGAACAAACAGCTGTTGAGTCTTCCTGAGGGTAGCCGTGCGCTCTACGTAATGAGACAACGCGCGCACCTGCAGCTGGAGGAAGGACAGAACATGAGATAAGGGACAGGAGAAGGGGGCCGTGTCTCTTTCCACACACCAGTGCTGAAAAGCGGACCACTTTGCTCTATAAGAAGCAGTACTGGAGGGAGCTCTAGCGCCTTGGATGGTGCACACCACATTAGGGGACAATCCTAGTCTTTCAAGGCGCTCCCGTTCAGGGGCCAAGCCCACAAACGCTGGCCTATCACTGGGAAGTGTAGGATTGCGCCCTCCAGCTGTGAGAGCGCGTCTCTGCGCCACGGCAGCTGCCACAGTTTCCCCGACAGCAGCTGAATCATCACTGGAAACCATGATGCGCTCGTGCGTTCTGGTGCCACCAGAATCACTGTTAGGAGCTCCTCCTGAATGCGTGCCAGGAGGCGGGGAATCAGAGGATCCGGGGGAAAAGCATAAAGGAGCGATGTAGCCGGCGTGGCAGGACGGGCAGAGGCGGACTCGTTCCGAGCGGCGGACCTCAACGGTAGAGCGGTGAGTAGCCATAGGAAAAGTCTTTAGTAGGAGAAATTGCTCTTTAGATGCTACTCTGCTCTCCGAAGCGCTGAAGAAAAAAGGAGGAGCAGATCTCTGGTCTCGCCGGTATTATATACCTAATTTGTGGACCTGAGAGAGGCCCGTGCACGGCACATGGGCGCAAAAGAAATCTGCAGGACTGCGCATGCGCGCGGGGATGAACCCAATAGAGACAGCTCTTAGAGGGCGAAGCCTATACGAAATAGAACCTAAATTTGTTTGTGTCTATGTGTGAGACTGTGTGTGTCTCTGTGCGTGTGGGTGAATGTGTCTGTATGTGTGTGTCTACATGTGTGTGCGCATAAGCCTGTTAAAGAATGTAGTTGTTAGTGAGAGTGGGACGCCACGACTGTGCCACACCTACCCCAGCAACGGGCAGGCAAGAACCCCAGTAGGCAATAGGGGTGGGAGAAAGAAAAAGAATAAATCAATCAAAAAAACAAAGACTCCCAGATGCACCGCGATGCAAACGCGGAAGACCCCGACCCAAATGCCAGTTGACAACGTAATGCCGACGGAACGCAAGAAGCGTAACCTGAGGAACAGCAGCGCCCGGACCGACCGTGGCACGCACACAACATAGACCAGTGCTCCCCCCCCACCCAGCATCCCACCGCCATGCCGCGAACAACCAAAATGCCCAAATGCCACGCAATCATCAACACCAATGCACAAGTGACGAGCCCAACGTGCACACTGCGCGAGCACGGCGACACCCAATGCCCAGCAGCCCCCCGCGAATCCCGTGTCAACAGTAACCTTGGAAAAGCGTTCTGCACCATACTAAACACAGGAATAATAGAATTTAAAGAACATGAGGGTCGTGCGACAGGGCTGCAGTTTGAGTCCTACACAATTCAACATTTACATTAATGAACTGGCAAACACAAAACTCTACAGCTGGACACTGAAATCAAGTGTTTACTCTACGCCAGTGGTTCTTAACCTGGGGGTCAGGACCCCCTTGGGGGTCGGGACCTGGTACTATACAAACAAACATAGAACTTGAAAATAACTAGACGGACTATAGTTGTGAATGGAATCACTTTGGGTGGACACTAAATGTTTTACACTGTTTAATTCACTAGGTTTTTTAGTAACTGTCACCAACAATTTTACATTTGGCAACATCAAAACTGAACAAACAAACATGTACACTTATTTAGGCAAAACTGTCATTTCTACAGGAAACTTTGGCTTGGCTGTGAAGGAGCTTAAAGAAAAGGCAAGAAGAGATCATTTCAAATAGAGTTACCAATTCAAATGTGGATTAAACTATTTACATCAATTATTGAACCCACTGCACTTTATGGCTGCGAGGTGTGGGGTCCACTCACAAAATGTGACTTTACAAATTGGGACAAACAACCAACTGAAGTTCTGTATGCAGAATGTCTTGAATGTCTCCAAACAACGGGTCCAATAGCATATTAGCTTGTTTTTCAATAAATTCTACTAGGTGTTGAAATTTGTCTCTTCTTCCAGTTCTCTGTTGTGTATCATAGGCTATTGTCCGGCATTTTTCTCGGAGTTTGTATGGTAGCTTAGATTCGATCAGCCTCAAGTTTGATGTGATATCAAGTTCATCCATGTACAATAAATCCTGCATCACATTACAGCATCCTATCAAATACATTGCATAAGTGTGCAGCGCTTTCCCATCCTCAGCTTTAATTGCTTTTCAAGTTATGGCCTTTTCCAGAAATTTTCATTTCGTTCCCAAAATGTTCCTTTAACCAAGTCCAGTTGCCCTTGACTTTAACCTTCGTTGGATAACTATGACCTGGATGACTGAGAATCTTTATAGACATATTCCTTTAAAAGCTTTTTAGCTTCTGTCCGTAGCCTCTGTTTGCATCCATATGTAAACAGCTTCTAACCAGATCTCTTGGCAGACCTGATATAAATTGTTCAAGGTAATAGAGCCTGTCCTGATTGCTTTTAGTCTTCTCTTCAATCAAGTGTTCAAATGCATGGATAAAAGACTGATATGTCAGTGGGTTACCGTCAAACGCTGCAATTTCCCTTGCAGGTAGTAGAGCCAGTTTCTGATGTGAAATAATAAGTTCAGCAATGTCACTTTGCCTTTTAATAACCATATTCATGTTATCATGAGCACTGTGATCTATAGGTGGATTTATTAGATCACTCTCATCGTGCACACTGTACTGCTATCCATGCATGTCAGTGGCTGAAGATTGCTGACAATTGTTCTCTGCAGTGGGTGGAGGTACAGCACCTACTTGCACATATTCCTCTTCAGTAGCTGTAGCTTCCATGCTTTGTTTAACATCATCATAATAAGCATTCATACCATCTCCTTGACCCTCATCATCCTCATCTTGAAGGACATTTATTCTGGCAGTTGACGCTGCAATTTCCGCCTCCAGATCCATTTGCTCTAATTTAGTTTTGTCGGATTGTCGGACATTGTCACGGATAAATCACCCTTTTAATGGCCGTTCTTATTATTCTCTGGTATCCTTCAACATATCATTTATTTTCATTTCACATCTCGTCCAGCATGTCAGTGATCCAGCACATCAACAGTGCAGTGGCGCTTTCATTCATTCATAAATTCAATCAGCTAGTACTCACAGCCCATTCGGCTGTTTTCTCTGTCGATGTGTGATCGACAGCATCCAGAGTTTCTCAATTTTTTCTCAGTCTTAAGAGCCAGATTAGTGACTCGTGTGTGTAAAAGCACTCCTCGGAGATCCTTTCGTTTCGTTCTAATGCAAGATTTATTACGTCAAAATAAAACAACAATAAATTCTCCGTGGTTGACTTTCAATAGAACCTTTAAACTCTTCAAAATATCTTACAATACGGTCACTAATCGTTTCAGTCCTCCTCTCTCTAACTCAAACAAAGGAACTCCCAAGCTGCCACCCAGCCCCTCATTATACCTGTTACTTAGTGAGGAGGAGTCAAGGTAATCATTTTTACCGACATTAGCCAATTGTTGTTTCCAAAGTTTCCTAAATCAAAATCCATTATTAAATTTCTTTATCTCAATTTTAACAGAAAGAATAATATAAATTCCAATCATCTTGTTTTACTATAAATTAGTGACTTAATCAAAATAAACCTATTATGGCTCCAACACTCAGTGATTTAACACCAACTCACATCACAGGGGCTCAGGACAACAAGATTCTAGCCAGAATCATCGGACCCAACAAAATCTATCTAAAAACTAAATGCCGAGAGGCTGAATAGGGAAAAAACTGTCTGGCAGACATTGTCTGTCAGATTGTCCAATAATTCCAAGATTCGGATTGCTGCGTTTTGATGGTTTATTTGCAGGTAGGCTATACAAGTGATCAGTTCTATACAGCAAAAATATCCCTAAAATACAACAAACACTGTGAACCACGGTCAGCAAAAATGAGTCTTTCCCCCCCCCCCCCCCCCCCCCCCCCCCCTTCCTCCAACTGACTGTGAACAGGTGATATCCTAATGTGCTACCAGCACCCACACCATGTGACCAAAACCAACCGAAAAAGCGAGTGTTCAAGAACCCATAACTGGCTTCTACAGCCACTAAAAAGGAAAATTACATAACCCACTGGAAAGAAGTCACTAAAACACAACACTAACTACAATGCTATTCTGCCCTAAAACACAAATATACATATACATAACAGCTGCTTACCTGAGTTCATAAAAGACACAAAACTTAGGAAAACCCTGACAGCATACAGACTCCGTGAGCACAGCCTAGCCATCGAAAAAGGCTGGCACAGGCAGACCTGGCTGCCCGGAGAGGAGAGGCTGTGCTCTCCCTGCAGTCTGGGGGCCAGAGAGACAGAGCTGCACTTCTTAACCCAGTACACCAAATATACTGAAATTAGAAATTCAGTGAATTCAACTCAATCCTCCCTGAGTTTCAAAACTACACAAATGAAGAAAAACTACCACTCATTCTGGGAGAGAAGAAAGATTTGGCCATACTGGCAGCAAAATATGTCGCAGCCTGCCTCAACCTGAGGGACAGCCGGTGAAGACACCAACTCCATCTCTGTTTGGAATCATTACGTCATCTGTCTTATTTCATTTCACTTCTGTTCAACATTATCACTCTGCTTTTATGTGTGGATGTATGCGGCTTTGGCAATAATGTTGTCATAACGTTCATGCCAACAAAATGGAATTAATAGTTTGCACATTTTTCCACAGGTGGGCAGTAAAGGAGTTGGCGTAATATCCCTTTCAAAAAGTGGAGATGTTGCACTATCAATAGCATCTTACCTGCCAAGTGTTCAGGCCATAGTGTGGATCAATGGCTGCTGCGCCAATACAGCTCTCCCCCTCTACTATAAGAAGAACCAAATCCTTCCTGCATTAATGTTTGACATCAGCAAGTTGATTCCCACTGAGTCAGGGGCCTGCATGGCCAAGTATGTTATGCATAATCCCCTGGCAGAGGAGAACAAGGCCACTCTGGTCCCCATTGAACAAGCCAAGGGACGTTTCCTGTTTGTGGCTTCAGAGGACGACCTCAATTGGGACAGCAAGGCTTACATGGAGGAGATGGTGGAGAGACTGAAGCACCATGGGAAGGACAACTTTGAGAGTGTGTGTTACTCTGGAGCGGGACATTACCTGGAGCCGCCTTATGGACCCTACTGCCCCGTCAGCATACATATGATTGTGGGTAAACCAGTCCTGTGGGGGGGTGAGCCCAGCTCCCATGCAGCAGCTGAAGTCCACCTTTGGAAGAAGATCCAGGAGTTCTTCAGAACCCACCTGAGCTGTGATGCCACTCAGACTAAAGCCAAGTTATAGAAGAAATTATTTTACAGGAGACATAGGAACAGATCAATGATGACTTCTTGCCAGTTAACATTAAATAATTGTATATCAATGTTTTGTAAGAAAAAGAACTGTTTGATAGATGATTGAATATTTCATGTATTGGAGGATTAAGACTACCGGTATTCACAACCTGATGCAAGGTTACTACTGTGCACTGAGAGAAAATGCAAAAGATTTTTATGTTGCACCAATAGGAATAATTTTTCTATATTCATAATTTCAGCAATAGAAATTGACAAGCCCAAACTGAAAAGAGTGAAAATACCAGTTAATGATTGATTTTCTATATTTACACATACTGACTTCAGCTATAAATAAAATAAAATAAAATAAATGATTCCATCACGTTCAAATTCGGTTGCTGCAGAATACAAAGTATATTTTATTGTGAGATGCTTTATTAAAGAATATCATAAGCATTTCTCTGACTTCCTCCCAGACTGTGGCCACCAGATGGCAAAGTAATCCTCTAAATAATCACGCGTAGCAGGTGTGAACAGAAAAAATCCAAGCTAAATTTGATTCATTTAAATGTAAGACTGTAAAATCAGTAGTTATACCCCTGGCAATGTCTTCTTCAGTGTTTGACTAGAACTGAGGTTTCTCCTTGTTTGTAGACAACTTTCTTCTGTAAAATCATATATATAATAAACTGTATATATACAGACACACAGGTATTGTGTATCATGAAAAAGCTTCTTTTTCCCCAGTAATTTAATTCTTCAGGCTTTTGTCATTTTAATCTTGGCTTACAGCTCATGGAAATCAATTAGCCATATCTCAACTTAAAAGAGTAAAGAATGAACTCAGGACAACGATGAGACAGAAGCGGCTGTCTGCACTCTCCCTGCTGCCAATTGAATCTGAACTAGTCCAGGGACTGGACTTTGAGAATTTAATTAACGACTTTGCATGCAGACAGTCAAGAAAAAAGATGTTCTGCTGAAGGTAAGGCTTATTTACCATTAATTCAGGGCAAATATGTGATGCTGTGGTTATTTGATTTTAGTATAACAGTAATCTCTTTTAACTGGTTGCTCAGCTACCATTACTTGTAAAGTCTGTGCATGTTTTTCTGCTATGTATGTTTCTCTGTTGTGCGTCTGATGATATTTAGCATGATGTGTTGAATTGGTATGTGAGTTGCATTCAGATTTGAGCATCAGTGTAAGAGCTATTGTGGTATTTGTAGGCCCATGTCTATTTATGGTGTCAGGTTTTTGGTTGGGTCTTTTGGCATTTTTAGCCAACCACTTTTTACCTATTTTTTTTCTGCAGTATTTGTGGTGAGCCTTTACTTTAGCTGTAAGTTCATGTATTGTTATGTATTGTATGTTATTATCATCTATTGTCTTCATAGCAGTAGTCAATTTCAATTGTTCACACATTAAGTGTGAGGAGGGGGGCACTTCAACTGTGGTCACCACAGGGCACAAAAATATGTTAATCCGGGCATGTTTGCGCTCTCCCAGCTACAAGGACAGCCCAGATGCAGCTAACACTAACAAGCAACGACTCACGCTAAGATACAAAAGCAGACGAGCTGACATTCACCTTTTATATTGAAGGTAAACGAATTATGTCAACTAATGATTCCAATATACATTTATATTTTATACACATACGTGTCCCCAGGCCAGAGATACCTTTCTATGGGAGCAAGGAGAAGGGGATAAATGTCACAGAGCATGTCCGATGTGACAAGATTATTAACTTACATCCCTTTGCTAGGATTGAGTCTCCCATAGGTGTTATCTACACTGGGGACGCTGGGGACATGACACCACTTTTTGTTGAAATTCTGTCTGTAATCAGCCACCTGTTTACCGGCTAACACTTATTATTTATTCACCATTCTCTATTTCAGTGCTGTTCATACTGTTAGATTGTCATATTGTAGATACTGTATACAATCCTGCATAAAAGCAGCTTGTCTACGCTGTCTACCACAAATTTGTCATTATTTGTGCCTTCTTGTAAATTCAGCAAATGTTGTACAATAAGTTATCTCTTTCTATGTGTAATAACATTGTGTCCCAGTACAACAAATTGTTACCTGGACAGACACACTCAATTATTTCATCCTGTACCTAACTGGATCAGGTTGGGTACAGAGGGTAGCCCTGACCCCGTTCTCAATGCTCCAAGTCACCACCCCGATGACGCAGGAGTTACTCTTGATCTGTTGCAAGCCCTATCCCTCCCACCCTCTCTTTGAAATATTCTGAATACTATTATGTTTTAGTATGTAAAAGGTAATGCTTTGATGTACAGGCAAAGTCAGGTGATATAAGGGATGAAGTCATGGTGGTGGGATGTGTCAACACAGGACCAGGACCAAGGAGACTGCTATTAGATTCCCAAGTGAAACCAATATAAATGTAATATAAACCAAATAGGGGAAGAAATAGGAGACAAAGTTCAACAAAATTAATGAATAACTTGTTTAATGTGTCAATATGTCAAAGTCTCCTGAAATAATGTGGCTGTCCAATTTATTCTTTCACAATCTTACTGAGAAAAGACCAGTAGATTCAGACAGGATGTCCTCCCAAGTCAAACTGAAGCTGCTGCCGAGCGCCAGGTGCTTCTTTGACGAGCCCGTTCAGGTCAAGGTGGCCGGGCTGAGGTGGAGGCAGGTGGTCGCCGTGAGAGCCAGATCGACTGACGAGAAGGGAGTGGTTTTCAGCTCCACGGCCATCTATTGGTTGATTTTTTTGTTGTCTTTTGTCAGGCCTTAATTCATTTGTAAATTTAAAGGATTGTCCTTTTGTTATTTTGTCGTTTTATCAAAAAAGTGCAAAGAGACTAAACATTAACACGATAAACACAATAAATTGGTTATGTAGCTATATGTAGCCACAGGCTTATATACCTTATGATGCATGTAAAGTCTAGGAATCCTCGCTTAGTCCCCAATCAATCTCTGCGTGGCTGCGCTACGGCGCTGTTAGCAGCAAGAATGAGCAGGCAGGTGTGTGTTTGATGTGATCAACAATATATAGAGTTTACCTTTCTACCTTAATCCTTTGTTTAGAATAATGTAATTCTGTTAAACTCTCTGAATGTTCTTTTGTTTGTGAACGAGCTGCATCAAACAACATGTGCTTTCTAACTTCCACCTCACAAGCGCCTCGATTTCTGTGTTAGAAAAAGTCTTTCCCTCTTCTTCTTTGACATGTCAGACCATGTTTTCTTTATTTCAGCCAGTATGAGTCTCTGAGCCGGCTGCATTGGCACACTAATGCCACTCCATCGTTTTGCGTTTGTTGCTGATCAAAGAATTCAAACCATCAAATAAAATATTTCTCCTCTCCTCCACTTCAGTGATCAGCGCCTCGATCTTGCACTCAGCGTAGTTTCTCTTTTTCACGTGTTTTGCAGCAGGATCGGTCGTTGTTATTTGGACTTTAGGAGGTGACCCTGACGTATTTATGGTCATTTGCATAGCAATTTATGGGAGAAGTATGTAATGCATAATCCACTGGCAGAGGAGAACAAGGCCACTCTGGTCCACATTGAACAAGCCAAGGGACGTTTCCTCTTTATAGCACCTACATAATTCTTGCTTATTGTAAATGTCCCTTACCATAGAAGAGGCTGTTGAATGTTTATTATGTAGGACACAGTGAATGAGTAACAAGGGAGTGATATCACCGATATCATTTCCTTCCCTTATTCTCTGTATCTGATATCATATCAGATAAAGATAATATTAAGCACACAATTATCATTGTGACCAGCGATCAGAAGCATGGATAGTGGAAAAGGTTGGATTGGGCAGACAGTTAAATCTCCGTGGGTTTGAACATGAACCAGCTTGTTACAGCGCAAGTTCATCAAGATGGCAGTACCAGCCTTCATATGCCTCCTTGATTTTATTTTGCAGCATCGTTGAAAAGTTCTCTCTCTGCCTATTTTCTGTTCTTTGTGTTTCTGTATCTGACTGCTCCCTTTCTGTCATTTCAGTTTGACGGAGCTCTCGTCAGACTCCGGCTTTTGAACGCCCGGGAATTATTTGTTCCACTACTGTACCTGCACGAAAAAAATGTACAAGCATCAGAAAAGAAGGTTGACGTTGTATTTGGGCTTCTGTGTTCCTCAGAAAAAGAATTTTTGATCTACATTGAAACATTTGATACATTTGATCACATGAAAACATTTCCACTACAAACCTGAATGCTGCAAAGTGATTAAATAAAATGTTATCATGATTACTTTAGGGTACATCATTAGAGCAAAAAAAAACTGCCTGATAAATTACGACACATCCAGCCAGTGTTGTGGTGGTGGTGCTCTGACATTAATGAGTGAAGTCGGACACATATGTGCAAATCTAGCCTCCCAGACACAAAAAACACTGGATATTCTACAGCAGCACACCGCCATCAATATGCACTTTTAAAACTGCACGTTGTTTTGTATAAAGCATGTGGAATATACAGGATGTCACTGTACTGCAAAACATAAAGTATAAGAGTACTTAATAACCAGCAGTGTTGGGAGTAAGTAGTTCCATGTAATTTAGTAAAAAATGTAACTAATCTTGTTACAGTTACTAGAAAAAAGATTAAATTACAGTTACTTATGGAATTGTTCATGAGTACATTGGGGTTAAATCTGAATAAAAAAGCTCGGCTATATGTTAAATAAAATTAATTTTGTTCCTTTGCATGTTTTTCATGTGCACAATGTCTTCCTTTGTGATTTCCAGCCACAGCTGTTTAGTAAATTTTGATGCTATTCTGATGCTTTTAATTGGTTCTCATGTTTGAATTTGCAGCGCCACCGGTCTGCCAGTTAACTGCCTCTCAACCTATGCTCTCAGCCTGTCTTTTGAAAATAGTTAACAGTTGAATACATTAATTAGACATTTAGAAAAGGCATCAAAAAGTAAATACATTTTATAAGTTACGTAATTTTGAGAAAGAAAATAGTCACAGTTTTATCAAAGTTACGTGCCTTTGGTGTGAGAGACCGGGGTTCGATTTCTACTGTGACCCTTCCACCAATGTGTCCCTGAGCAAGACACTTAACCCGTCATTGCTCGAGAGGCGTGCGACCTCTGACATGTATAGCAATTGTGAGTTACTTTAGATAAAATCATCAGATCAATGAATGTAATGTAATTTCGAAATGGGTAACTTGTAATCAGTAACCTATTACATTTATGAAGTACAACACTGATAACCTGCAGATCCTAGGCCCATTGAAACTTTCATAAAGCCAATTAGAAAGAATATAAATTTGCACTCAGAGGTCTTTAAGACAAGGCTTATGGACCTAAAGGCCCTGCTAGTGGCTTCTTGCGTTAATGCATTTTGTTTCCATACTGAGAGACCCATGTTATAGTTTTTTTGTTTAGCCCATATTCCAAACTTTACTAATACTGTATCTGTATCTATGCTTGTTTATCTTTCTTTTATTCAGCTGAGTGGGTCTCTTTCCTGTAAGTTTGCTCTTTGCACTGTGTGTAAGTACAATGAGAACTACTGAGAACCAGAGCCAAGTTCTTGTATCTGTGAGCGCCTTTGTTCAATAAACTTGATTCTAATTTCAAATCTGGACTGAATTGTAAAATGTGAGCACCTCATTCCTGTAAGAAAGGTAAATCAGTGGTTGCTAACGTGAGGAGTTGACAACTACACCTCCCATGTGGCATGGTGTTTCCCTTCTACACCCACGTTTGAACGTTTGGTCACTGATGAGTGAGTTCACTTCACCAACTCACTTCCTTCATCTCCTCACGGCTTTTAGTTTTGACGTTTACCAGAGTAAGAGAGGTTTCGGAAAATTTAAACACAGCATGTGTTGTCCCTGGTGTGCTGTGCCTAACATAATACACCTGCATCATAAATCTCACTGCTCCGACAGTCATAGAAACAGCATTAACAGAAACAAAGAAACCATACCTTCATACTATTACCACACATTTTTCAGATTTAACCCCAATCTACTCATGAACAATTCCATAAGTAACTGTAATTTAATCTTTTTTCCACAGTTTTTCATCACTTTTATTTAAGCTTACAGGAGTCTGCCATTGCTTTTCTGATTAAGAACAAATGCCGGTCCTCCACTGACAGGATATCCATCATGACGCCGTGTTTTGTGATCGTGCCTGCAGGCACCCTGTGTACACAAGCTAGAACTGCTGCATTTTTAATGATTAATAATAACACGGAAGCAGCAAGCAGTTGCTGAAAGAGAAACACAATCAAAGAGCAAACATCCTGATAACGCAACAAGATTTTTTAAATTCAAGTGATAAGGACCTTATTTGAACTTCAAACACAACTGTTGAACCAAGCAGTCCTGTTCTTATTACATAATTATTTAAATTGCAAGTGTATTAGTGTGATACACCAACAGGCCCTTTCACCTAATCAGCTAAACATATGAGTCTGGTTGTGTACTTGCTTGTTCACTTTCAAGCTTTTAGCACTTAATGCAGTCACACAGCTATTAGACGAAACCATCCTCCCCAGAACACCACTGCAGTGCCGCTAGCAGCCAATAAAAATACATAAACACTAAGAATATTTCAATTAGTAACACAGTTTTGTGTAAACAACAGCCCACTATCACATCAAAGTTGCTAAAATTTGACAAAGACAATTCCCTACTCTATATCTGAAGGACTGATTAGGAATCTCTCCAGCTGTTTTCAACTTAACTTATTTGGAGCTTTAAAATTACACATTATTAAATTGTATTTATATTTTTGCTTAGATAAGCTTAGCTGATGATGGAATCATTAAGGAAATTTTACTACACTAAATGTGTTACGTTAATGGTACTTGGCTGTTACAAAGGAAAAGAATATGGGAAATGTTTTTATTGTGACTGCACGCTGTGTGTTGTATAGACTCACTTTGTCAGACGTTGTCTTGCTGAAAGTAGAATGAGCAAACGAACAAAAATATCCCTGAGACACAGATTTTATGCTTTTATGCAATGTTATCACCCTCACTGCTGAGCCACTGCTGAACAGAATCTCTGTTGCCATCCGGTGTAGATTTACGTATTTATTATATTGATTATATAAGATCAAGAGAGTATTGTGAACATTTCTTTTTATTTTGTATTTATGATAATGCTGTGAATTAGCACAACTATATATTGGTCTATAGGTGCTGGTGTTAGAATAAAATAAATGGCACAGGGTGACATAGAAAAACCCCACTGGTGCCACAACTCTTATGTCTGAAACATTAAACAAATCTCTTGCATTTCGCTCAATAATGCACCACATGTCAACTTCCATTGATTATTGATTGAGGGGAGATTTGAATGATATGAATCAGTCTTGTTCAAAGGAACATTGTTGGTATCTTGCTCGTTTGCTGTCTTGCTGGGAGTTGAAAAGATCTTAACTGGTTCAGGTTCAGGGTTCAGTAGAGAGGCAGGTGAATTGGCCCCTCTGAAATAACAACTGGCCCCAGCCTGGCCCCCTTAATAAAAATTGGTCTAGAACCGCTACTGATTCAGCACTTTTCTAAGATGGTTTCCCATACCACGACAGACAATGTAAATGTCTGTTCCCACACAAAAGCATCATCCATCCATCCATCCATCCATCGTCAACCGCTTATCCTGCGTACAGGGTCGCGGGGGGCTGGAACCAATCCCAGCTGACATCAGGCGAAAGGCGGGGTACACCGCCAGTCCATCGCAGGGCCACACATATAGACAAACAAGCATCATTCAATGTAACTGAATTGCGGTTCAATATTTCCAATGTCTCTGACTTGGACTTACAACCAAGAGGCTGAAGTGAACACATTGTCTGACTCAGTTGTAATCACAGTCTGTACAACTGAATGCAACATAAATCTGTACTGAATTAATAAAGATGAAACCAGTATCTTATATTGTTAGTAAATCTGCTGTAAACACAGTTCATTAAAGTTTTCTCCATTCTACTAAGAATTCAGTTTTGATGGGGAAACCCTGAATCCTTTACTTTTTCAAGTGACTTGAAAGTAGTCACATTTTGATACAGTGAGTCTAAAAATACTGGAAACAGCCTATAATATTTAGACCAACTACACTAAAAACCCCAATTTCATGGGGGGAAAAAATTTAGGCTACGTGATTAAGCGTAGCCTTGCTTGCAACTTTTGATTGTCTAACTTGAAAATAAATCTTGCATGGCCACTAAGATTTGAGCAACTTGTAAGGACCCGTGAAGAAAATCCCTGTTGTAGCCTTTGAATTCATAAATAACTGGGCATTACTTATTAGTTAAATAAGATCATTAAATTCAGATCATCATTCATGCAGCAACATTAGCTACTTTAAACCTTTTATATCTATGCCCCTCGTTTCTGTCCCCGCATCGAACATCCAAAACAAGCACGGCTACCGTATCATCTTTTAATTCTTTTAACAAGGACACAAGGAAGCAGTGATTCCAGAAACATTTATTCAAATCCCCCCCCGGCAGTTCAGTGGCCTGTGTGTTTGGCAGCGCTCCTCGGGCCTTCGCCAAGATGCAGACAACGAACCGTGTGAGCCAGGCTTTGAAAACAGCTGATCAAAGACTTCCATGTTTCTGGTAAATGCATAAAAATTCCTTGTTTGTCCCACGGGTTCGGTCGTTTTGCCTGATCCCAGTGAGACATGGTTCACTGAGACTCACTAACATGGATGTACTGTAAAGATTTCTATGCATCAGAGCTGCATGAGAGTATGCATATTTATTTTTCTGAGTCATGTCTGCTAATGCTGTGTAGATGTATGTATTTATACAAAAATACAGTTGATGGGGATAATGAGGAAATGCACTCACATTTTATCTGTCTCAAATAGATGGTGATTCAGAATACCAGATTTACCTTTCTGCCCTTCAGCACGCGAGAGAGGAGATGATTTCAAAGTCAGGACTCTAATTTACTACTGTCTGCGTGGGGTGTAATGCATGTCATGTGGTATCATCTTCAGCCCTGTGGTGTAAAAATGTTTCTCCTAATGATGCAACACCTTGCACACCCTCATGGGGGTGCTACAGTTGAACATTTTGAGCTTAAATACTTAAAGCTTAAAAGTCACAGGTGCCACCGGTCCAGTTATGAGGGATGATGCATCTTGCTGGACTTTCAAGTGTCCTGCATTACTTAAAGCTGCGGTAGGCGCTTCAGAAGCATTTTATGTTATATTTATTAAGATTGGTTTGGTCAAAATAAACCCTTATTCACAGAGTTAGATGTGAAAATATTCTGACTCTACATGCTGTCTCTGCCTCCCTGATGCCCGACCTTTCGTTCACTCCTCTCCTGCTTGACGTCTCTCCCATCCCTGTCTGAACCCGCCTGTGATTCTTGTCATCTCGGGTATCACAGTCCGTGTCGAAGCTGGTGTAAATAACCTCGGTACTGTATTCCCTGTCATCAAACTGGCCTCCGTTGGTCCCGGTCTGGCTGAGATCACTGGGAGGCTGCTGAACCCGGTTCAGTTTCCCACTCACCCTGCTCTGTTGTCCATTCCGGACTCAGTCAGCTAATAGGACCGCTAAGTTAGCTGCATGGCTAACTGAGCTAACAGCAGTTATGACCTGATATGCTGACCCCTGGATTCGGAGTATGAATTCAACAAGTGGAATAATCTCAGTTCTTAAATATTGTGCCAAATTAAGCATCCGTTGGCTTCATACTGGGAACATACCACCAAACAATAAAGTGGGTTTAAATCAATCAAAGCAATACTTATGGTCTAAAAACCCAGATATAAATCACTTACCCTACCTCAATGCTATCTCTATCTGATGTTGCCTCAACTGAAGAAAACAGCATAAACAAAAAGGCTTTCCACCAAAACATCTCCCATTTATATTGCAAACCATTGGGGTATCATTGAACCAATATATCACACTAAGGCTATCATGAGGGAACCAATCACTGACTAGCACTTATATCAACTAATCAGGGCAGCCCCAGCTCATCAGACACACAACCAGAAGAAAAAGACAAAGCACCATAAGATATTCACACAACACAATATTCCTATACTACCTTA
Source organism: Micropterus dolomieu (assembly GCF_021292245.1). Classification (NCBI taxonomy): domain Eukaryota; kingdom Metazoa; phylum Chordata; class Actinopteri; order Centrarchiformes; family Centrarchidae; genus Micropterus; species Micropterus dolomieu. The sequence continues at coordinate 6,018,778 of NC_060155.1, read as the reverse complement.
GGTCACTTCAACACGGTGACAGTACCATGCTGGTGTGTTTCACATCTTATTGCATGTCAAAGTGTCCTTGGGCAAGATGAATGTGAATATGTGAATGTGTGATGTAGTGTAAAGTGCTTTGAGTGTTCGCAGACACTAGAAATACAATACAGACCATTCACTCCCAGTTACCTGCTGGTGAGTCTTTCAGGCCATTACCACTTCAGATGCTGTATCAAGGTACATTACAGATAGTGTTTAAGAAGTTGAAAGAAAAGTATGTGAAGGAAACTACAGAGAGAGGCTGTTAAATAATAACAAATATATTATCACGTGAGTAAAGCATCATTTTAACATTACAACAATAGAGCAGTCATGATTATGGATTATGCATATCTGAGCAAAGACTGCTGTGGGGACTGACCTTTTATGCATGCTGTCTTTCTTTTATTTCTTGACACACTACTATAAATGATGACTTTGGATGCTCTCTGATACACAGCATGGGTTCTGTGTGAGAGACAAAACGTTATTGAAATGGAGGAGTGTGTTTGTGTGTGTGTGTGTGTGTGTAAAAAATATGGAGAAGCTTCAAATGAACCTCTGGCCTCATTTTAAGAGCTTGTGACGGCTAAGAGACAAGAGTTCAAAAGAGAGAGGGAGTACAGCAGTTATATAATGAATCCTATAAGAATAAAGGAAAGGCAGATGAGGTGGTGTCGGGAGGGAAAACGTTTCATTATATAACGTGATCATGAGGGGTGACAATGGCAATGACACTTTCAAAATGACTGAGTCGCTCTGGCAGCTTGAAGATAAAACACAAAAGTTATTTGCTTGTCGCTTGTGGGATTTTGTGTTCTTGAACAAATTTGGTGAAGGATAAAACCAAACAAGCAGCAGCGAGTTTGAATCTTTGTGAGTTTAGAATAAAAATGCATGTAACCTCCCTTAGTGGTTGCTATTATTATGCCCATGAGCAAAGTATGGCTCCACCCCCAGCGCAGAGGAAAAACCAGGGTTTTGCCTGTGACAAATACCAGTTTCTTCTCCAAATAGCTTTGTTAGACCGTACACCAGCGATTCCCACCTGTTTTTGCTCACGACTCCTTAAAATGAATAACTTCCACCTGCGTCGTCTCATCCCACGGTATGTTTGTAGTGTGGATATGAGTTGTGAGCAGTTCAAGCAAATAGTGATTTTCCTGCCACCACATTTGTCCTCTCAGTCGTTTCACAAACACATAAAGCAAATTTAAAATAGATATGCATCAACTCTGAGAGACTGATTATATCATAAATACGAAACCTGATGAAAGCATCTGGAGGAATCAGACTCATTTTATTAATAAGAATGATAGCCATATAAAAACCGAAGGATCAAATAACAGATTGTTGATTTAAACCAACAATGGTCTGTTTCAGTTCTTTCTGACTTCCCTACCCTGTCAGTGGCTCTCACGCTGAAGACGTACATTTTTACGAGTGTCCCAAATATAGTCACATTTGAAAAAAACTACACTAAAAAATTTCCAGTGGGGCACTGTATTTTTTAGCAAACATTACTCAAACAGGACTATTTTCAGCTATGAATTAATCCACATTTGGTGCTCTAGTAAATATTTCCAACAGTGTATGTGGGATTGAGTCAAAATAAACTACAGTGTGTGTGTTCGTGGTAGTGAAGGAACATATCACCCAGCACAATGGCGTGACAACAGTGGAGCTCTATGGCACAGATCTGAAGCCATTAGTGAGCTTTTTGAATAAAAGTGTCCCGGACAACATTTACATTTACTCATTTAGCTGACTTACAAGTGCTATCTATATACTGCCACACTGGGAATCTAACCCAGGTCTCTAACACAAAAATGGATGTGTCTTATCCACTGCTCCATCGCCACCCCAGACAACTCACATGTTAATATATTATGACAGAGACAAACCAATTATTTGAATGTGTTTGACATTTACAGTGTTTTCTGGAGGAGCAGCTAATTAGATGAATAAAATGATGAATTATTGAAGGGTGGATATCTGTGCCATTAGGGACTTTGTCTCGGTATGACACATCTGAGCAGTTAAGATAATAAGCATCCAGTGCTGCCTGCATAACAGGTTCCTCCATGTTCTATTTATCAAACCTCCATTTTGGATTTTTGTCTTTGCTGCAGCTGCTACTACCAAATTTCCCCACTGAGATCATTAAAGTTTCATCTAATGTTATTGCTTGAATTGAAGACATGGGTGGAACTGCTAGCTATTCAAAAGCATTTTATCATTTTAAAAGTTAGGTATTCAGGAAATATGAGAAAACAATTACATGAAATTGTGTTCCTGAGTATGCACCCCTGCTGCTGGAAACCACTTTGGTTAAAGGCTGATTTTCTCCATATTGTAGACAGGGGGTTTGGACCCATCCACAGTTATAACTGCACGGTAACATTATGTGTGAGTGTGCTGGAGTGTTTCCTCAGGTGTTTGGGAGAGTCAGGTTTAGTAAGTGGATCTCACACGCCACTGCTCAGAGCTCTCTCTACACAGGGGAACGCCGGGGCTGCACAGGAGAAACCGGAGGATAGGCATAATCTAATCACTACTAACACATACATCCATCTCTACACACTCTCTGGTTACCCTGAAGCCACACACACTACATAGACAGACATTTTCTGAACAAAATAGTGAAGATGTTCATCTGAGACCATGAGGCTCTTTTGCACAACCCACATCTAATATGTCTACAAGGTTATAAATCCAGACCAGATAGTTTATACTTTACCCCACAGCTCAACATTTTGCAAAACATGCGACTGTGTTTTAAAAACTTGATTTAGTACCTTTTATAGCCCCTTAACTTGCTTTAAGATTGAAAAGTCATGTCACTCCACACTGTGTGTATGGAAGTACGGACATTATGTACCAGACTGTTCAAGCACTTCATGAGTGGAGCGAAAGAAATTAACTCACCGGACCTCTGTCGCCTGCTCCTCATCTCTGCTTGAGGCTAGTGGCTCCAGGCTATGTTAGCCGCTACTAGCAAGGATCTTCAACTGAAGTGTCGGCAGTCAAGTTGCATTGTGGGTAATGTAGGTGCCAGATCTGACAAGGAAGAAGAGTGTGAATGGGGGGAAAAAAATAATATTGCTGTACTTTTTTACTGTCCATCGTTTGTAGTGACAGTGAAAACGTTTCAGGCTAGTCTGTGCTTGAAGCTGCAAGCTCATGTATTATTTGCTCTGGCAGATATTTCTGCCCTCCCTCCCATTCAGACAAATTTCTAACCATCCTGGATTTAGTCGGGCTGTTCACAACCGGTCATCTAATGTGGAGCAGGTTTGATACAATGAGAATTTGTACAGAGGGCCTTATTGGCTGTAGAGGCATTTTCCTAAACGACCAAGATGGCTGCCGCTGATGTGGAACAGTTCCTGTTGAATCCATCAGAACTGGAAGGTATATTTTCTATAAAAGAAGAACAAACAACAGCACTTAAAGCTTTTGTTGGTAAGAAAGAAGTGTTTACCGTACTTCCGAAAGGGTTTGTTAAAAGTTTAATTTACCAACTGCGCTACATCATGTGTTTCGTCGCTCTGATTGGTTGTAGATCAATTCAATTACATCCAGAGACAACTGGTTCTGCGCCCGTTGATATGCTTTGGAAATCGAAAATGAATTGAGAGGTACCAGACTAATTAGCATTTGCGAATTGGTCTGGTAATATCCAGGCTAAAAACTGCCTTATCTTACAACAGACCGTTGTAGGTACCAGGTGGTCAGATCTGCTCGGGGTCCTGCGCCTGCTGTTAACGTCACACTACAGCAGCACAAGCTACATTGTGCCCCATTCCTCCAAGGTCCTCCCCAAAAATAAACAGCTTAATACACCCATTTTTACATTTATTTTTAAGTGGCGACCTCTAGTGGCTGTAAGGAAATGTCATCTATGTATGAGTTTAGTTTTCTTTTTTTGGAACGACCCATTTTCATCTAATTTTGTGCAGCTTGTCATTTGTGATTAGTGACGATTTAATAAGGCAAATCAATAAAAGACAATAACGAGACAGAGATTTCTGCTTAAAGTTAAATATATTCCTATATATATTTAAACAGATGGAAAAATGTCCATGCACGTTAGCTTACAGAAAACATAAAGTGAATGTCGCCACACAGACGGTCACGCCTTTGCCTGACTTCAGCATCAGCAGGATGGCCTGTGAACACAACACTGGTATTTTTTATCAGCTCTGTGTGTGTGTGTGTGTGTGTGTGTGTGTTTGTGTTTGCATGTAGACTGAAAGGTCTGGAAATAATTAAGATAAGGGCTTGAGGGGGCAGTGAAGTGGGAGGGCTGACAGACATGCATCTCCTGGCTATATTTAGCTGAGTGAGGTATTCAGAGGCAGGTCAGTTCCTCTGTTGCTACAGAGGGTTGTTTTTTTTTTGTCTCCCCCGTGCGTATCTAACAACCTGAGATTCTTTGCTACATTTTCCATAAACCTAAATGTAGAAAACAGAAGAGGAATGAAAAACAAGTATTCCCCACCTCTTGTCTTTGATGATATCAGAGCTGCACAGTGTTTACACCTTCATAGGATTCTGCACTCTACTGTGTTAGCGTTAAATTGCTGTGGTAGTAATGGCTGCCATAGCAGTAGAAGATGTAGTAATACTTGTTGTATTAAAATTGATAGTAGAAACTGTAGTGACAGTTGTAGCAGTATAAATACTTCTAATAGCTGGATTAGTGATAAGGCAACAATAGTAAAATAGTAAAAAAAGTCAAAATACTAATTAATAGTAGAATTCGGTGATAGTGCTGGCAGTAGTAGCAGTAATGACAGTAATGAGTGATAGTACTACTAGTAGAAAAAGTAGCAATGATCATGTCATCAGTAATAGCAATCATAACAGTAGTAAAAGGAGTACTGGGAGAATGATTATTAATACTACTGGTACAAGTGCTGATAACAGTAATGATAGTAATGGCTGTAGCAATGATAATCGCAGTATAATTAAACTAGTAATATGTAATAACTGCAGTAGCAGTGGTGGAAGGGGTACTAACCCTAGCAATAGTAGCCGCAGTACTTAAGCTGTATTAATGTTGCAGCTGTAGTGGTATTAGCACAGCAGTAACAGTAGTAGAAGAAGTAGTAATAATAGTAGTTGCAGTAGTATATATAAATTATGATAGTATGAGTAGTAGAGGTCGGATTAGTAGCAGTAGTAGTAGCAGTAGTAGTAGAAGTAGTAGTAATAATAATAATGATAGTAGTTGTATTAGTAGAGTATTAACAACAACTGGAATAACAAAAAAACTGAATATTCAGGCTTAAAAAAACACTTTTATTCTGGATGAAAACATCTCATCCTGCTTGATTTAGAGAACAGATTTAATGAGGTCATGAGCGTCAAATGAATGTGCTACTAATGAGCACAATCTACAGTACACAATGTACTCCATATATAGTCCTAAACAGCTAAAGGGCAGTAACTGCATCATCATAATGCTCTGAAGTGGATAACATACTGTACTGTGTAGTGGTACCTTTGTTTACGTATCATGAGTCATGATGTCTGGCCTTTTGAGATACAGAAATATACTGTTTTCTGTTTGTAGCCACATTTTTCAGTTTGTTATGGCCGTCTTCATAGTTTGTGGGTTTTATTCTAAATATCAGTCTAAATCGAACTGTGCCAAAGTTGCTGAATTTCCAGCCTAATCAACCTCTAAATCGTTTATTCCCTCCTGAGATGGTATATTTTCTGAGTGTCGTTTATACTAACACTCTTTCTTTTCGAATCACTCTGTCTTTGTGTTTGGAATCAAATTGCAGGTATTGCAAAGCAGCACTGCCAATATTGTGCTTAGCAAAGCAGGTCTGTGTCTGTTGTCAGGAGAGGATCAACACGGAGACGGTGCGCCCCGAGGCATCGTAACAAGCACATTGTAAAGACAGACGACTCTGACTCAGCAGCATTAAAACTGGAGAAAGGACTGCATTAAAGAAACAGAAGAGGAACAGAGAGGGTATAGAAATGACAGGTTGCAGGTAAAGGACTGAGAGAAACGGAGATGAAGGAAGTTTTAGCAGTGAAACATTTGGACAAACTGCTGCTCCAGGCACAAATCCATGCACAGTAAGCATTTAGTTTGTAGTGTTTTCCTACCTTCCAGGCAGACAATAGTTTACACTTTAGTAGATCTATAGTATGAAATCAATTTGCATAAACTCAAAAACATTGCATACTCTTATCTTTGGACAAATGTTGCATCACTGTATTGTGCAGTTCAGACTTCAAAATCACGCTTTAAAATGAAATCCTGAAAGAAGGTAGAGCAGCTGACAGAAATGTTTCGGTCTTTAAACGGTAAAGCCCTTTAACGCTGCATATTTACTACTTGACATGTTTCACATGTTAAGGTGCAAGTTCATATTGGTGATAAACATCCATTTAACTCATAACTTTTGGATTCCTGGAAAACTGCATCATTTCATACAACCTGAACAGTACTTCATTCATGCATCCTGTGTTGTACATTTACATGCTTAAATAATTCCTCATATAACCCTAAAAAAAAAAAAAAAAAATAGTCAAATGGGTTAAATTGGTCCTGAACCAGCTGGGATAGGGTTTTATGTACCAGTGAAGTTTTGACTGAAATATGTTTATTTCACTATTACTTGTCATTAATAACTTTTTTTGTAGTAACTTGTAATTGATTACATATACTGTGACTTACAATGTTATCTGATAAAACCTCCAAAAATTCCAAAATTAATCTAGAAATGTGTAAAATAAATGGGTCTTTTAGGCATTTACATACCCCCTTTTCCCTGTATTAGAAAACTGGTGATCTGATATAGGTCATCTTTTCAAAGTCTTTTTAAATAATATTTTGTTGGGATGGTTATTCAAATAAAGGGTTTGAAGTCAAAGGAGAAGTAAAGAAGCAAGGGGGTGCAAGATGAAGATGTAATGTAAAAAGAAAGACAGAGAAAAAAAAGGTGAAAGAAGGAGATTTCTGATTTCCCAGTAAAAACAAGAGTTTGAAGCCAGGCACTTACCTGGGAGCAGCAGGAAACTGGGAACGATTCACATCAAGGCATCAGCCAACAGCCTGGGGAGTACAGCACAGGAAACATGAAACCCAACCCCTTCCTGTCCAACTCTCAGTGTGTGTTTGTGTGTGTGTGTGTGTGTGTGTGAGTGAGAGAGAGAGAGATCATATTGTATCACTTTCATATGATTGTGTGTATGCATATATGTAACCATATAGATGTGAAGCAGAGCAGTACTGATAGACTGTTCATGCTCAAACCCTTACCATGATAATAAGGCTGCAAAATAAAAACATGTTTCGACTGTATGTTAACCAAGTGGGTTTTCTTATGTCTCACTCACATTGCATAGATTTGCATGTACACCTTTGGGCATTCTACTTAATTTTATAAACCAGTAGACCTTCATTGTGAACAGAAAATCACAGAAGACCACAATTAAGCACACAATCAGGACAAAAAGGTACATCGAGAAAGAAAAAAGGTCAGCTACTGTAACTGATTTAAGAATGGACAAGGCAAATGGACAAATGGACAAATGGACAAATCTGCTCACGTGAAATACGTGAGCAGATTGACATAGCAGATGTTTTGACATCAAGTTTTCATCACTCGACCTGACACAGTTCCACAGGAAATATATATGCACCTCCAACATGCCATGTGACCGATACATCAGGTGTTTTTAATCTAAACAGTCAGTGGAATCAGTGCTCCTCATGTATTTCTCTGTAAATGCAATCTTTGTAACTCCTTTCAATATATTGCTGTCTAATACAACACATCTACAAAGTGCAGTATTTTATGTATGGTCATATTTATGAAAGAGCTTTTGTGTTGTGTACATTTACACAGGGACCATAGTCTGTATAAAACATTTTCTGCCTAAATTTAGGCATTTAGTGAGTCTAGTGAGACTGACTCACTTTTTGGAGCCAGCCTCAAGTGGTCATTCCAAGAAGTGCAGTTTTTGGCACTTCCGCGTTGGCTTCGTTCTTCTAAGTTTACCGCCTGGGATCCACAGAAGGTTCACCCTACATGCACATGTTTGCCACTGAAACGTAATTTAAAGTAAAAGTGTTTCGTTAATTTCAAAAATACATTGGTTTCGTTAGCAGCCGTGACTTAATGGCCACATGACTGCAATGCAATAGCAGCAAGTAATGGAACACCAAGATTTTTATTTAAAGCTTCAGTGTGTAAGTTTTAATAGCATCTAGTGGAGAAAGTTGAAAATTGCAATGGGTCAACGGGCTCCCCCCTCCCTTTGCAAGTGCACTGGAGAAGCTACGGTGGCTGACACGCTCTTTGTGCTAAATAACATGTGTGGTTATGTATATTATATTGGATTTCTGTCAAGAGATCATCCTAAATATTACACACTGAACCTTTAAATTAAATAGGAGCCAATGATATTGAATGCTTTGGCTTGCAGTTCACATTGTATTTCAGCAGCAAATGTCTACACAAAGTTAGGAAAGAGGTAAAGCTGCTGTAATCATCACTTTTATATTAGCAATGGATCAAATAACTATGTAGTGTGAAAGAGGTCACTCGTTGTGATCAACCCAGAGAGAATTATAACCAACTCTGCAGTTCCCTTCAGCTCTACGAAGCATTCAGCTCAAGTCTTTCAGCTCATTGTTTTGGTTGTTTGGTTTTCCAACCCACAGTGTTTCTGTTTTTGTTTAGTCTCACCACTCTGTGTTGTTTTCGTCCACAGCAAGCAGCTGCTTACACAATGAAAAAGCTACCTGCTCAAAGTGATGGGCAAAAGATACATCAACATGTATTTCAAAATAAGATACTAAAGTGTGTCAAAGTAAACTACAAAATACAGCAGCCACGCAATGTATTACAAATAAACTGTTGCATTTTTGTATTTCAATAATCCAATTTTCCCAGGTGCTATGAAATCACTTTTCAAACCTTCTATCTATCAGCCTCTTGGATCTATCCCTCCACCTGCAGGCTGTACTGACTCACTTGTGGACAATGTTTAAGAGCAATGGCTTTTCTCTGGCTAATGAGTCATTCGATAAATCTGAACCACCCTTAAGCCCTCAGCCCTTAACTGAAAACCTTTTTTTTTTGTGAACAACCAACAAAAACTTAACATAGGCTGGAGGTAGCAAGCTAACGTTAACTGTGGGGGCTGCTACTCGGGTCAGGTAGTAAGCTACAACATTTACACTAGTAAATTGGTGAAAGATTTAGGGTAGGCTACTAAAACGAACACAAAATCTGTTAAGAATTGTAGCAATGTATGCTAGAAATGGATGGAAACCTGCATGTTTTTCACCGCGATCTTCTTCTTTGGGTCTGGATCAACTTTGTGTTCTGGGCCGGTATTTATTAAGCTTCTCAAAGTGCCATTTTTGTCTTAAGTGCTGAGAATCCATGAAATTTACTCCTACTTTTAAACTTAAGAATAAAAGCAAGTTATCAAATTTCTCAAAGCTAAGAATCACTCTTACTCTCCCAGTTATTTAAGACAGCTCCAGAGGTCTCCCAAGTGGTTAGGAGCTGTCAGTAGGGGCTTGTGATGGCGCTGTGGAGACAGAGATAAGTGGAGAGGAGAAGAAGAATTCTGACGACGCGCAGTTAATAACAGCGTAGTCGGTGAGGGACGTCATCTCACCACTGACTTTATACAGTAATGCGTTTTCAGTTAAATTGAAGGTGATGATGACGCTTTTGTTTCTTTACCACAGGACAAACGCAGCAATGCTGATGATTTTGGCCGTCACAACCATCAACAAGCCGAATAGTCATGGAAACAATTTTAGCACATACAGCTCCACACACTGTCAAGCGTTTCATCGACTTCCCAACAACACACCCCGTAATCCGACAGAAGCAAACACAGTTCATGCAAATAGCCGGCTTCACAGGAGCAGTAGACGCATTTGATGGCGCTCATATAAAGATAAACTTTGTTTTTATCTTTCATTTATTAATGTGTAGGCCTATATCATAATGTATTCTCTTAAATTCTTTATTGTTGAATGTGTGTTGAACAAACTCCTCTTAGAAATTTCACCATTCAATGTGAATTTATCTGAGAATATTTATAAATAAGGAAATCTATTCAGTGATTGGTCCTTGGCGACATCGTCATCCAAAATCCTGTTTGCGGCACAGCAAAGTGTCGCAAATCAGCACTAAGACTGACACTTAAGATTTAGTCCTACACTTCACTCAAATTAGGACTATGATGCTTGATAACTAACTTTTAAGCACAGCTTTGAGCCAAGAATTTTTTTACTCTTAAGTCAGTTTTTAGCAGTGTTCTTCTGAGTAATTCTGAGAAGCTTGATAAATACGGGCCCTGATCTCAATAAGTCTGGGCAAATTACTGAGTAAGCACCAATCAGAGCCAGCGTTTTTATGATGTCATCACGTCGACTTAGACTTGGACAGTCTTTATTGTCTTTCAACTACGCATTCACAATTTATGTTAAAACGAGATTTCGTTGCAGGCTCTGAATAAAAAACAGAAGACAAGTAAAAGAAAAACAGTATAAATATCAGTATATGCAATATAAAATAGAATAAAAATATAAAAGAAAAAGATTTTTAAAAAAGTATTTCAGAAATGTAGCAGCAAAACAGAAAAAATATCTGAAGCAGCAGGATGTCTTCTCATAGACTTCTCAAAGAATTTTACAGTATTTTTCAAATTACAAAATACAAAAACCTAAAGTATTGATACAAAATATGAAGCACTGTCATCAACCCTATGAAATACGGATTACAAAATCTTAGTTTCTTATTTGAAATACATGTATCATAAATACCGACCATCCCAGCCTGCTCAGTACCACACGGTAGACAGACGCATTACTTGAATAGCTCATTAACATAGAGGAGCATCTAGTAGCTAAAGAGACAGATAACTTCCCTGAATAGTTTATTAAGACCAAAGCTGAGCTAAAATGAGAGTGTTTTATAAGCACTGCAGGAGATTTCTCTTCCCAGGTGTTTCATGGTGTTAAATAAATACATGAAATGTGACTAGTGTATCCAGTCATGTTTTCCATCAATTACTCATTACCTCACCTCTTCTCTGAGTCATCATATACATTTCAAGAAAGTTTCATGTGGGTATAAATGTTTCTTAAACCACTGTGAACCAATGAATCTTTCACATGGAGTAAAATCATGACAATCGCTGGAGTGGAGTCATGAGGTTTTCACCTTTCGACAGAGGCGCGCATGTGTGAGAGCATCAGGTATGACATGCCTGTAGGAAAGAAAAACAGAGACATGTGGCTTTAATGTGGAGCAGGCCTGGAGCACCGACCTCCATGCAGCCCGGAGACCTTGAAAACACACCTCAGAATGGAAAGCAGCGTGGCACACACACATTCCTCCAGTGAGATATCTCAAGTATGCACTGCGGTTTGACTTCAGCTCTTACCTGCAAGAGGCTGAGAAATACAGCCCAAAGCTTGTAGGTTCAGTAATGATTTCAACATGGTTTCAATCCTTGTGTTTGAGTAGATTAGACCTGGGTTTTTGAGTTCCTTTTCTAGGGTAATGCAGCAAGGGACAAAAATTCTGACAATGGAAAGAGAATAAAATCCCAAATAAAGACACATGTTAATTTGTAAACCCCAAATTATGATACCACTACACACTTTAAAATAAATGCACAGAATTATTTCCATCTGCTATTTGATATGTTAGTTGTTTATATTCGGAGGAAACTCTTGGATGCACGTTAGAGAGCTATGAGAAATGTTTGTCTCTTCCCCAGAGAGACGCAGCAGCCTTTTCCGTCAGATCAAAGCAACCAAGCCGCGATTTTAGATATGACAGGGCTGAGTGGATGCCTGCGCTATGAAACATACATGACGGGATTACAAGAGAGAGTTTTTTTGCTTGAGTAGAAAGATATTTTGATGACTGACAAAAAAGGAAGTCTTAGGCGGGGGTGGAGAGATGAATAGATAATGTTTAATTTCATTCCAGTAAGATTAGCTCAAGATTGTTCTGAGTTCAAGTTATTGCAAATCATTGTCATGTTTTGCAATTTTCCATTGCAGTTTGGGGATGGTCATTTTCTCCAACCATGTTTCCCAAACTTAGGTTCGGGACCCAAAATGGTTTGCAAGGCCCATTAAAATTCTTAAGAATGTCACAATATGTAAATATGTGAATGAGCATATTTTTTGCTACACTGGTCTGTGCCGCTCAGATGCTGTGTGAGGTTTTCTCTCTCTTCTCCCTAACCTGATCTTCTGTCCGCATTCATACAAAGGTTTTATGTCTGTAGTCTGTGATCTGCCACCATCAAGCCCTCTGGTGTCTAAACTAAAGTACAAGGGCGAGTTTATCGATGCTTCAATGTGTAATATGTGGGGAAGTGCTCAGTAATGATGGGTTGGTTTTAATAAATTGGATCCTTCAAGATGTGTTGATTTAATTTGGCACAACATACTTGTGTGTATCTGTCTTTCCAACCAGCATACCAGAAAAACCAATTCATAAATACCTTTTATATACATGGTTTGTTTTGCCCTTTATCTGTAGTTTGTAAATGTAGATGTATTTTTGTAAATTTGGTTCCCAAGGAGACACAGATTTCTCTTTCAGATCTTGAGCTGAAAAAAATTGGGAACCAGTGTTCTACAAGAACAGAGGAAAGAATCATGCCTTTCAAATCCATCTTAGTATTTGAACAGTACTGTGGATGTTATAATCATGTACAGTATGCTAAAGAAGTAAATGCATGTTCTGTAGACAGAAATGAATGTGCAGGCAAACAACTAGAATGTGAAGAAATTGGGCTCGAAGAAAGAGAAGTGTCCTTGTTCATGTACAGTGCCTGCTCTCAGTTTGAGCCTGTTAAGAGTTTAGGATGCCATTACTATAAGGTCACTGTGACCACAGGTGAGTGTGGATTAGCCTTTTACTGGTATAAAATTAACGACCTGCATTTTGCTTTTATGGCATGCACTCAGTCTTACCTCTTAAAGCTTTTTTTCCCCCTTTCTTTATTGAGAAAGTCTTAAAAATGATTTCGGGCCAACTGAAATTGAAATGCATGTTGTTGTTTTTTTGTGGTGTCCTTTCTGCTTGATAAATCTGATGTTCTCTGTAAGACGTAGACACAAAAGAGCCATGAATGTGAACCACACTGTGGAAGCTGCGTTTGGAGGCATACCCTAATATTTCTGCCGGAATGTCAGTTGGTTTAACCAATTTGTTTGCTTGATGTGCAGGGTAGGCACAATGTGTTGCTGAGATTTGGGAGATAAAACTTTGCTATCCATTGAGAGGTTTACAGGTATTTTTGCAGAGCTATAATAAAAGCCTTTGCTTTACAGTGTGCCATCTACAAGCACTGGCACATACTGTAGCTGGTGCCTAGCTAGCACTTGGTCAGCAAACACAGGTCCAATGGTGGAAATTACACGTGCTAATGTAATTTTGCTGACTACAGAGTTAGTCAACATTTCTGCAAATGTCACAATCAGTCAGTTCAGATGCTATGTGTGGTGTGGGATCCTTTTCCTTCACACAACAAAACAGTGACATGCTTACAGGGCTGCTAACTTTTCAATTTAGTTTGGAGTGAGATTTGGTATTGGAGGTCGGTTCATTTTATGGAGTAGGTAGGCCTTCTGTGTCATATCGCACAGCAGGAATCAGGGTCATCCTTCTTTAATCCTCTGGAATTTTGTTTCAAAAGTTTAGTCACATTCATATGATACATTCATAGATAATGCATCGAGTATTAAAGTTCACAATAAGCTGGAGCGTAGGTTTTCCTTTAGCAATGTAGGGGCCACTTGTTTAGCGGGGGGGTCCGAGGGTCCTACCCCAGCAAAATTGTAGCATTAAACACTTAAGTTCCTGCATTCTGGTAAAATTTTCTGCACTAATTCCTGACTTTCTGCATCAATTTATGGCGGAAATGTTTTTATCTAGGCTATGTAAACAGAAACACTTAATTCAAGCAGCAGGGGACAATTCATTGGGCAGCAGTTGTTCAGTATGTAAGGATTAGGCTGGGAACCTGAGGTTCACGGGTTTGAATCCAGCTTGGACCAGAGTTGCAGAACTTTCAGCCATATCAGAGTTGTGTTAAGCTACTGCTGGTGAAAAATAAACCATTGCTGCTTTACAGTAAAGGTTTTCCATTGGCAAACCGCAAGATCATTTTATTTTGAAGAAATTGTTAACCAAGTTAACTGCGGTTCATTAGCAGCACTATTCTTTAAAAAACTGATCTAATCAAACAGATATGGACAGGACACGTCTTGGCTCTTAGCGACTACCTCCTTTACTATGGAAAAACCGTGTTACAGTACTTTTACTTTACTATTTATTTAGTGCTGCTCCGCTGATGCTACAATTCAGAGCTTACTTTGTCTTTGGTAAAACCACCTCTTGTGACACGAACGCAATCTTTCCAGGTATCTGGCCAACTCTGGCCTGGTTGTTATACAGTAAATCTGTCCATTATTTGTACATATGAGATTCTCCATTGGAGCCCCATGATGGTAGCAGACAATGATGGCAAGATATATGTGTAATGCGTCTGCAAAGTCTCCAGAAAATGAGATACGTTGTCGTCAAATCTTCACATAAAGTCTACCTGACCTCCTGTCAGGTAGACTTTCCCAGCAGCGTTTCATGCAGTGTTCATGAAGTCTTGTTTCTCATCCGTTAACAGTCAAATATTTTCTTCTGCTGGGAAAGTACCACACCAGGTGAACACCAGAATTCCACATATGTTTAAATCATCCTCTGACCTAACGTAGGTGTAAAGTTTCCTGCTGTTAGAAACACACACACACACACAAACACACACACACACACACAGTGAAGATCTGTGCAGCTGGAGACCATTAGTGTGTGTTTCTCCAGCCCACAGGAAGTCAGCCATCATTTCAGGCTGACAGGTACATGGAAGGATCTCACCAGCTCTTTGCTTTGCTGTTTTGTTCAGACATCAGCTCTGTAATTCTTTACAGTGTCCTGGCATTCACTCTCATCATCTGGCCGATCAGCTGAGGGGAAACAGCTTGCTTTATGGAGTCATTTTCGACAAGATGGAACAGAATCCAACTGAGAGGCAACACAGATTTTTTTTTTACCTGTATTTATCCTGGCAGTTCACTGACAATCACCCTTTTTCACATGCATATAGCAGTAAAACATAATGTTCTGCTGTCCAGTCACTGAAGCAGCTAGGGGTTAGAACATTACTTTTCCATGCGCTGTTCAATCATGACGATTGATTCTAAAACTAAAGACCTATCTGGATGGAAAACTGGAGCGCTGTGACATCACATGCAACAGCTGTGGCGAACGCTACATAATTGGACAAGAGACAAACTTTACTGTCAAACAACATCTGCTGAACATCAGACATAACCATGTCATAGCATCGACTGGGAAGTGGTAAGTTATCAACAAAGAGAGGGCGGCTGAAGAAAGATGAAGGTGGACATCACGTCCGACACCAGAGACATAAGTCTACCACTACGTGTTACCATGTGACTGAAGTTTCAGACTTTGGTCCAGACTGAAATCTCTCTACAACAACTGGATGGATTGCTACCTTGATGACTTGTGTTTAGTGCTAAATAGTGATTGTTAGCATGCGAACACGCTAAACTTATATGGTGAACATGGTAAACCTGCTTAACATATGCAGTTTGCATTGCCATTGTTAGTATGTGAACATGCTGATGTTAGCATTTAGCTCAAAGCACAGCCTCACAGAGCTGCTAGCATGCCTGTAGACTCATGTTTTGTCAGGTGAAGAGTGAACCTCCATGGTAAAATAGGTTATTTGATGATGATGATGATGATGATGATGATGATGATGATGATGATGATGATGGTAAGTAAACTTTATTTTTCTAACACCTTTCACGGACAAGTGGGGTCACAAAGTGCTTAACAGTAAAAAATAAATAAAATAAAATAAAATAATAAAAAAATAAATAAACACATAAAATAAAAAACCATATGGCTAGGTAAATGCTTGTCTAAAAAGATGTGTTTCAACGTAGTCACCCACCATTTAAAAACCCTGACTGAGCTGTATCAGACTTAGACTCAGACTTAAGTCTTATAAACGTGGACTTGATTTTTAGCCTGACTGCTGTGAGACTGGACTCCATTAAGAAACAAAACATTCAAGTCTCAAGTTCTGAACATGTAAAATCCCAAAACAGTAAAAACTTAAGCAACAGCATGGCAACATATTTCAGATACTAAATTCTTAGTTCAGTGCACAAAAAAAATGCCATTAACACAGATTTGACAGGAAAAGATTACTATATTGTGTACTTTTACAGTCAGCATTGAAAGATGTGAAATAACTTATGCAGACATCAGTTTTCCCCTAAAGCTTTTAAGCATAGTTCTGGTTCTATACAGCTTTTATTTCCATAGTTTGGGACATCATTTCTATCGTCAGACTGCATGTGATTCTTTCCCCATCAATTTTGTTGAAGCATTGTTACTGACATAGCCTAACAATTTTACTCAATCACATTTAAGTTGGTGCTTACTGATGGAAATGTCATTCAAATTTATTTATGTAACACCAAATCATAACAAAAGTTATCTCATTGCACTTTTAATATAGAATAGGTCTAGATGGTACTCTAGATGGACTCAAAATGACCAAAGCTTTTAAAATAAAAGCCCAGTTGGGAAAAACCAGATTTATCTTTTAAAAACAGCTTTGCTGGTTGCTCATTTTGCTATGTAAAATAAAATATGGGCTTCCCTACAGCATACTGTAAATTATCCAATACCTTCTCCAAGTAAATAATTCAGATTTGCTACAGTATGATATATAATGTGTACAATGTGTTTTGATTTTGTTCTTGGTCACTCTCTGCTGTGGCCATTATGCAGTCATGGAAGGAGTACTCATGCCTTTAAATCAAGTAATACCACCCTGTAAAAATACTCTGTTATAAGTAAAAATTTTGCTCCTCCTTGGGGGTGCTTGACTGGGGGGGGCTGGGCCCCTGTCCAGGGATGAGATCGGCCTCGGGGGCTGCTGGCACTGCCTGCACTGTAGGGAGGGATGCCTCTGACTGGGCTGGGGGACTGTTGGCCTGGTTCTCCCGCGTTATCGCTCCCTGGCGGCAGGGAGTTTCCCAGCACGGCTTTCTGCTGTTCTTCCTTGGGGCGGGGTACAGCTTCCCCCGGGACATGCGGTCTGGGGTCCTTTGCGCTTTGGGGGGTCGCGGGGTGCCCTGGCTTCTGGGGGTGGGGTCTCTGCGCGGGTTGATCCGATTGCGGTTTGGAGGGCTGCGGTGGGATTGTGGGGCGATTGTCGATGCATCTTGATGCATTGTGCTTTTTCCCTGGGCAGGGTCTCTGCATGGCTGCTGGGCGTTTAGTTTGTGCATTGGAGTCCGGGGGAGGCATTTCCTCGTTGGCTTGGAGGGACCAGTTTGCGTCCCTGTTTTTCTTCGTTGGCCTCGGATCCATGCTTCCCCATTTCTCTGTCGGCCAGTTGTTGGACCCCTCTGGATACAGAAGTATAAAGTTAGTTTTCGGGATGTGCAGTGTGGGTGCGGGGCAGGGCTGTGCTCCGGTTTGTTCTGGGTTTGTGCCTGGAGTTCTCAGCCCTTGACGGGTGGGTGGGTTGTTGGTGGCATACAGCTGAGCTAGTTGATTTTGCCTCGTTGCTGGTTTGGCTGGTGTTGCACGGCGGCCGGGGGGCTGCTGGGCATTGGGTGTCGCCGTGCTCGCGCAGTGTGCGCGTTGGGCTCGGCAGTGTGCGCGTTGGGCTCGTCACTTGTGCATTGGTGTTGATGATTGCGTGGCATTTGGGCATTTTGGTTGTTGGCTGTGCTGGGTGGGGGGGGATCACTGGTCTATATTGTGTGCGCACCGCGGTTGGTCCGGGCGCTGCTCTTCCGCGGGTTACGCTTCTTGCGTTCCGTCGGCATTACGTTGTCAACTGGCATTTGGGTCGGGGTCTTCCGCGTTTGCGTCGCGGTACCTCTGGGAGTCTTTGTTTTTTTTTGATTGATTTATTCTTTTTCTTTCTCCCACCCCTATTGCCTACTGGGGTTCTTGCCTGCCTGTTGCTGGGGTAGGTGTGGCACAGTCGTGGTGTCCCACTCTCACTAACAACTACATTCTTTAACAGGCTTATACACACACATGTACACACACACATACAGATATATTCACCCACACACACACACTGACACACACAGTCTCACACATAGACACAAACAAATTTAGGTTGTCCCTGGTAGAATAATTCCTGATGCTTTTCTTTCAGTTACTTATTTAAATTAATTATTTTTCCAGCTCTCGTGGCTGTGCTGTGTTGCTTATTTAGTGTGTGTGACTGTTTCTTGTTTTCATTTTTCTCATAGTTGTCTTACTATGTCAGCTGTTCATTGCTGCTGTTCGGCTGGTTGTCTTTTACTATTATTATTATTTTTATTATTTGTTTTTGTTTGTGTTTGTTTGTTGTTGTTGCTTTTCTCCTCCCCAAGCCCCCCTCTCTGTTCTATTGCAGGTTTCGTTGCTTTCTGCAATTGGTGTTTCCCACTGCTTTTCCCTGTTGTCCCCACCTTCCATCCCTCTTTCCCCCTTCTCTTACAGGTCTTGTCCTTTCTCTGTGCTGCCTGTTTGTGCCCCCCCATCCCCGTGTCTGCCCCCCTGTCCGGCCCGGTGACACATCAATACATAATTACATAAATAATAAAACAGACAAAGGAGTATTTTAATACTCTCTTGTTAAAGTAAAATCTGTCTGGCACAATATGGTATCCAGGTCATCATACTCTATACCAGGCTGCTGGGCAGGACAGGTTTAACAAAAAAAACAAAAAACATAGAAGACTGATGGCGTGGACGCAGCTAACTGGGAACAGTCCTGGGCATAGCAGGAAAGCAAGCAGGGTGGGCAGGGAAACCAGGAAGTGGTTATCCTGAAGGCACCTGAAAGTCAAAGCACATAACACATAGAAAAAAAGACAAAAAAAAAAAACTAAACTAAAAAGCCAAGACACTTCCAACTGCAGATGAAACAACGATCAGGCAATGAATGGACGGAAAACCTGAGCAGAAATACTGTTGTGGAGATGAGCGATGAGCAGATTGCTGGCAGGTGTGCAGACAGGAGCAGGTGAATTGAATGGTGTAATTAGGAGGGAGCCTGGAGAGTGCCAGGGGGAAGCCACGCCCACACACACACACACACACACACACACACAGTGACAGGGGAGACAGGAGACAGGGAAAAATAACGAAGTACACCCTGTGGCCGCGACACTCCTTCAGATATTTATATTAAAATACATATATTTTATATATCATATTATTTTAATATTATCACTGATGCTTTACAGCTGGTGTATGTGGACACAGCAAAATGAGAAGAGTTACATTTTTGGTTCGTTTGGTGGTGAAATTTGAGTAACTGTAGAGTTAATTCTACTCTGATAGTCAAATCCATTATAATTGTCTCTCACTTAGTTGGTGTCAAAACAGAGTGTAAAAACAAAGTGTGACTAAATCAAACCTGTAAGTGTAATTGTATAAATATTAACTCTGAACTCGGAGACACCATGACTTAAACTCATGTCACCACACTGTTAGTAGCCACCCTAATAGAGCTGTATTCACACCTTTAAAATGTAATAGGCTAACACTTACGTAGTTAACAAAAGAGCCTTGATCCTCACCTGACTATGCCTTTGTAAACTTCATGTATTATGTGCTTTATAATGGACTGTGGTGCAGAAACAATGAGCTTCTTAATTTATCTGTCTAAGGCCCCATCCACACTACTGCGTTTTGGTTATAAAACCCTGCCGTGCCACTCCCTGACTCGTCACATATGTACGCATGGTCAAGACCCATCGGCATCAGTTTGTAACGCACAGGGGATTCCTATAGCATCATAATTCAATGCAGTGGGAGAAGCCCTGGAGCGTCGGTTTTTGACGGTAAAGGGAGCTATATGCCATTTAACAAAAAAGACGAAGGAGGTGGTTGGGGTGGATGGAGGGCCAGAACCCAGACTTTGAACCAGGAGAGCAGTGTCCTGTGTGAAACAAAAAATCAACATTAAATATTTTTATTTAAGTTAGTCAAGTTACATAAATTGCGTAACCTACGCAAGTGACGTAAGTTAACTTACGTGTTAAGTGACGTACGTAGTTATTTTAACCCAAACCATTTTCCTAACCTCAACCAAGTAGTTTTGTGCCTAATCCTAACCAAATTGCAACGTTTCACAACTTCAATAACTAATAATAATGTTTTAAAAATGCCGATGTTTCGCATTTTATTTTGAAAGTGTAAAGGGACGTTGCATATTTATTGTTGCTAACTTGACCTCGGAGCCCTAAACGTCTAAAAATGACACCAAAGGGCCTTGACCAAGAGTATGTGACGAGTCGGGAGTGAGAATGTGTTGACCATGCAACACTGATAACCTACACCTGTACTGTGTATGTTGCCGTATTTAATTTGCCACGACTCCCAGTCTGTTTTCTGCCGCCACACCCGCTTTCAACTCCCGTGTTACATTCAGTAACAGTCCCAGCTCGTTATTGGTTAATGCAAAATAAAATCTGATGTGGGTCTTCATCTGTAGTACTTTCACCAGATCTTCTGCAACTGCAGAGTAGACCATCTGCTGCATGTTTACACCGGCACGCGCATGCCCAGTGTATGTGAACGGCCTCTAGATGTGGTTTTCAGTCATTTTAATATTGACGGAGATCAATTCTGATGCACGTCATTGCCAGCATTTCCATAAATATCCACACGTCCTAAGTCCTCCCCTTCACCCTCGTATCCTGCATCCCTCGCTCCCACCCCTTTCTCTGTCCTGCCTCCTGATCTCCTTCCTCCTCTCCATAGGTTTATAGGGGGTCCATCGTTCCCGGGTGCTACGGCGGATTTCCCTATCGTAGCTTCCCCACAACGATTTCTAATGTCTATTCAGCTACTGCAAGCTTCATACATCTTCTGTTCGTTACTCAATAAATTATTTAATCATACCTGTTGATTGTGGTCCTTGCTAGTGAAACGCAGCTAAAACGCTGGTGTGGACGGAGATCGTATTTTAAAACAAAACGTAGTGTGGATGGGGCCTAAGAAACCACATTTCCTAACTGGCTACTCTCTTTTGTCCTGTGTCGGCCACTGTAGCTATCTTACACAATTTTGATGTATTATGTGCTTTGACTTTTGCGATTTGTTGCAATTGGCAACCCTCACCACTAGATATCACTGAAACTTACACACTTAATTTTAATGGTTAACACTACATAAAAGTGTTAAGATAAACTAAAACTGGCTGTTGTCTGTGGTGTGGACCCATACAGACACTTTAAAAGTGTTAAAATCAACTCAGTGTTAATTTGGGTATGCTGATTTTAATTTAATAACTATATATATATATATATAACCTATAAAGTAGCATAAAATATAAATACTCACCTAGAATAAAAGTACCTCAAAATTGTACTGAAGTAAAGTACTTAGTAAATGTACCAACTGAATTGAGTTGCGTTGAATAAGATTAAATTGAATTTAGCCGAATTGACATAAAGACAGGGAAATATTATGTTATATTAATATTATTAATATAATGTGCACATGTGTATGTGCATGTGTCAAATAATGCTCAAAATGTCCTCACATCCTTACAAACATCTGTCTAACCACAGATGGCTGAATGAAGCAGCTGGTAAGCACAGCTCTCTCTCTCTGTCTCTCTCACTTACACACACACACACACACACACACAAACAAACACTCATGCCTCTTCAGGAGGTCACGGCTGTCTCTTTGTATTAATTTGCCTGTAAACGCCAGTGTAGCACGGCGGTGTTGAGGCAGAAGAAGAAAAAGAAGGCAGTGAGTGAAGTGGGTTGCTCATCTCATTACAGTATGCTAATGACAGACCAAACCATTTACATGAATTACCTCATTAATCGGCACAACGTGAAACTCCAACCTCAATTCATTTCAACTATTGTGAGCTGTTTAGTGTGCCCACTTGTTCCTGAGAAGCAGATTACATTTTTCCCACTTCAGTGTTCAAAAGAATCAAAGCGTTCAGCTGACCAACATCCAGAAGCTCAGAGGCAGAAGAGATAATAAATGTCTGGAAATGCTGCTGACAACTGATGCAGAAGGTGGAAGAGTGTTGGGTTTCGTCCCCGAGTGAGGTCTTGCAGGAATA
Source organism: Micropterus dolomieu (assembly GCF_021292245.1). Lineage (NCBI taxonomy): Eukaryota > Metazoa > Chordata > Actinopteri > Centrarchiformes > Centrarchidae > Micropterus > Micropterus dolomieu. The sequence continues at coordinate 5,996,521 of NC_060155.1, read as the reverse complement.
TTATATTACATCTATTTTCAGGGCACACTGGCTCTCAGGGGTGCACTGTTGTCATGCATTATATTACGAAGTATTGCTGATGATATTTAAAGGTATCCCGTGAATCTATCTTCAGCTGGAGAGCATCCTCTGTCGCTGCAGTCTTCACAGATGACACTGTTGTCCAAATCAAACACAGTAAGCAGTACAAAGTGGCTCCATTTTGCAAAGAGCCTCCAACAGGGTAGCTCTGGTACTTCAAGTCAAACAATATCCTCTTAAACTCACGTACATAAACAGCATGTTGAGACAGTTCCAGTCAGATTTATGTAAAAATTAGAATGAATGTAATTTAATCTTTTATTACATTTGTTTATAATCACTGAATGTTAATTAATGAACAGGTTACTTCACCTGTTTCTATTAAACATTATCTCCTTCATATTAGTGAGACCTTAACCCCACATGTTTTATTGTACAGTCATTTCTAGATAATTACTGACACTAGGGGAAAGGACCCATGACTAAAATCATTTGTTTTGTTGTTGTTTTTAAAAAACACATTTTTAACTTCCAGTTTACAACCAGCAAAATATTCACTCTACTTTTAAGCTCTGTCTCAGTCTCCACCAGCTCCTGAGGGAAATATCTAGCTCTCTAAATGTTCATCTAATTGCTGACATTGTCTGTCTGCCATCTGGTGTTGGGCAGGTAGTGTACAGTGCATGTTGTGGCTGGAAATGAGGTTGAAGAGATTCAAGTTGCAGGCCCAAAACAGAGCTGAGGGAAACTGCAGAGTTGGGTGATGATTAATCTGAGGGTTCATCACTACAATAGACACATTTCACATTACACAAGTTCGTTTCCTGCATTGTTGACTTAGAAATATTGATTAGTGCAGATCTAAGGTTAGTGAAAACTTGTGGTCATGCTTAAATGTTAAAAACCTCAGTGCTGACATGAGAAGAGTTTTGGTACGAACCTGAGTCAAGAGTGTCAAAGTCAAATGTTTCGTACACCTATGCTGGTCTTAGACCTCCCACTTTCCCCTGAAGTATATTGCAGGGACATCACACTCTTTCCTATACTGAGACTAAATGTTGCCAGTAAACATAAATCACTAATGGAAAGCAGATGCATATGAGCGGAAAATTGGGGGGAAAATACATGTAACGCTTGAAGGCTGAACCTTGCAAGACTGTCTGACTTGCTCAGATGTTGGTTGTTGCATTATGTAGATGATTCTCTCTGAGCATTTGCAGAGTTTGTATTTATAGAAAATAGTAATTTAGGAAAAGATTGAGGTTTGTTGACCATTTTTCAGAAACACTGGCCACTGGACTTTTGTTTCGACAATCACATTTCTAGATATGTGCCAGATTTGCAACACACTCATTAAGGAAATTATAGACAAAATGTGAGAATTACATTTTATGATGTGCAGCACAGTATGTAGGACAGGGTTTGCGAGGCTGTCATACTGAAGAAGGTGTAATTTTGGAGTCGTGTTTGTGTGACAAGATAAAATGTTTCTACAAGAATACAAGTCAGAAAAGCTTTTAACTGTGACCCCAAATCTACTGATACATGTGTGTGTGTGTGTGTGTGTGTGTGTGTGTGTGTGTGTAGAGGGGGGATGGTTCCCGCAAATACAAATTGCCTTGCTACAAAAAATAAGTTTACCAAATGAAGACAGTCAATAGTAAAAACACACTCTCATAATGTAAAATCCAGAGTGCTATCCTACCGTGGTGGCAGTGCAAAGGCCTGGTTTCCACTTTCAAATGACAATCTAAATCATTAAAATGGCTGACACAGTCTATTCAGTCACTTTTATTTTACGTTGTTGCTCTTTTTAAATCTACCTTGAGGCTGTAAGGTGACAACAGCTAAAAAATGCCTGTGTGTGACGCGCCCCTTAAAAGCCCCCAAAGTGCAATTATCTGCAAATTAAATATGCTGTCATGCTATTATCACAACCATTTCCTTCTGCCTCACTGGATCCCCATTCATAATTTAATCCTTTATGCACTTCCCCTGTTCTAGGTGTTGCCAGCGCTCCTGGCAAAGTAGGCAGAGAGAAGCAAGCAGGAGACGTCCTGCAGGCAATGAGATGAGCGGCTGACCTTGTTGCGGGTCAATTATCAGTTAAAGTGGTTGTTCTTATTGTGGTGTTTACATGTGGGTCAAGACTGTAACCGGGGAAGAGCTGCTGGGTGTTTTTCAAAAAACCGAGAGAGAGAGCGAAAGTAAGAGGGATACACGGTGCAAGTCTGTGAGACAACAAGCCCATGTAATGCATGTTAAAAAAAATAGCTGTACATTGATTGTTTTGCTGTAACTGACTTTTGTCTGAGCTTTGAGCATTTATGCAAGTAGCATGTTTATTTAATCATATTTCAAAATACTGAACTTTTAATTAGCCTGTTTAAAATGGAAAAAATATCATGAAAATTGGTGTTTTAAGTTTGTTTACAACTTTAATTTGTGCATCAATAACTGCAGCTTGAATACAGAAAAAGCGCACAGGAAAAATGTTAAAACTGAAACATTTAAATTCAAGGATTTTATTGGTTTGACTGTTATACATATTTTCAATTATGATAAGATAGAAAACCTTAAGTATCTTATTTAAATCATAAAAGGGAACAAATATTAATGATTGACATATTTTATAACATGGTTCCTCTCTATTTTGGATCCCAGACGGGTTTTGGGAAGGGAATCTTCATCAGTAATCATGCCCAACACGACGCAGCAGTAAAAGTGCATCAGACAGTGTAGATAGTATCTTTCCACTGCTACCCACTTTGAATAAGACCTGGAAGATTAAAGTGTGAGTCATAAGTTGAGGTGAGCAGAGGAGGTTGATCATGGCAGGTTGGGGGGGGAAGAGGTTTGAATATTAAATTTGGCTTTTATCACATTGAAGTAGATACCTGTCTGATGTGTGAGATATGAAGCGCTTTCAGTGACTGTCAAGTGTCAGAGTGGATTTCGGGGGTGAGCAGAGAAAAAACTGCGAGGCAGTTTGATCTCGACAAAGTGCAATTAGTGTCAAAACTGTGAGGAGTGGAGGGTAGATGGTTTCTGCTGATCTGAGGATGATGACAGGGAGAGGCTGGGGGGGGGTTACCTGTATGATGATGAACAGAGCTCAGCAGATTGAAATACAGCGATTTAAGTGTGTTTGTTTGTATATGCGGGTACCTATCAAGAGCTAATGGGTAGAGATAATGGAAATGACCTCGCTCTCTCTGTGTTGTGGTGAGGTAATGTCAGTGCATCAAGCATCTCTCCCATTTGTCTGTTTCTAATGGCAGATATGAAAAGGATAAAGGTACACATTCTAGCTAACAATCTTTCTCTGAATATGTCAACATATAATTTCTTATGTAAATCACCATTATAGCCGTACTAGCAGTAAGGCCCTCTGGATGACAAAGCCGAGTCAGTTTACCACCTTGGTCCAGACTGAACTATCTCAACAACTATTCGATGGATTGAATATTAATGTCTTTGACGTTTCTGGTTTGTGACCCTCAGGATGAATTATAATGACTTGACTAATGGTGATCCTCCAACTTTTCATCTAGCGTCTTCATCAGGTCAGAATGTATATGTGTCCAATACTTTATTTTAGTACCAAATACCTGCAAAGTAATCACATTCCTATCAGCATCAGTTTCACTTTGTGTTGTATTTCTAATTAGTGAATGTTAGCATGCTAGTAGAAAAAAGCAATCCAGTTGCTATATCTTCACTCAAATTAGATCTACAAGGCCTACTTTAATCTAGTTGGTGTGGCTTTTGTAAAGCAAGCGCACTCCTGCACTGCCAGTTGAGAAATTTCCCATAGATGTCAGTGCGTATGCTAACTTGAAGTTTACTGTATACAGCCTGTGGTAGGTAGCTCATTAGCCGCCAACAAATGCTTCTTCTTATTGACTTAGGACATGTGATCAGCAACTAACTATATAACTAAAAAGCCATAAAATTATCTTTCTCATTTTCCTGATCTTTATTATTATCATTATTATATCATAAGAATTATTACATACTGTTAGATATCTTGCAAGTTAGTATGTCTGTGGTCATTTAGTTATGCTATGGCTGGTAAGAGGGGCCGGAGGAGGGAGGTCTGAGGTGCTGCACTTTCATGGACCCCCACTTTTTCAAAATCCTCACTTTTACTGTTTTAAGACTTTTATTTCTAAAGTCTCTCTGAATATTGTCCTCCTACTGTCCGGTCACCAGTCCATATATGAGTTGACAAAAATAATGATACATTCATCTGAGTCCCTGGTTCGCAGACTTGTTTTGCCTTTTGACTTTAAATCTCAGGCTACATACAAGCTGTTCTACCTTATTGGTGAAAGCTACTGGGGCTGAATGCAACCTGAAATGAATATCTGCAGGCAATACTCGGGGCTGAGAAAGATACTCCAAACTTTCAGGTAAAAAAATAAGTAATTCACATTTCTATTTGCAGTTAATATTCTCCTGGGAGTATAGACCATTAAGGTAATTTCCAATAATTCTATTAACTGCTCAGTACATTAATAATATATTAGGTGTCTTCTTTCCTTTCTTTGAATTCCTTCATTTTTTCCCTTTCCTTTCTTTTCTTTTCTCTGCCCTCCAGTTGTTAGTGAAATCATGACAAGCAGCAAGTCTGACTTTCATTTTAAATAACGTCAACTGGGATGAGTCATGGGGACGTGTTAGCAATGACTTACACTCCACTCAGACACAGAGCACTGCTCCCTATCCCATCATACACTGGGGCTGAGGCAGGGTGAGGTCATCGATGATGGGATGTGAAAACACAGGAAATGGGTTATAAAAAATATCAAATTAACCTGCTGAATCCTGCAATAAAAAAAAAGGATCTTAAGAGCCATAGTATAGAAACACATACACAAACACACTTGTACAGAAATATCAGGTGTTTCTGAAGTGTTAAATTAGGTACTAAAGCGTGTCTGTCATTCACAGTACATCAGCAGTAAAGCTGGCGCATGCTGTAAGGGTTTCAGAGCCATAATTCCTCTGCAGTATTTCCTGTTACATATATGTCCACTCAGATGCATAAAAATTTCATAGGTGTGCATATATTTAATAAGGTGGTTTAATTCAAAATTTGCATACCTGCATGCAAAGAACATTTCATCTTCCCATGCATATACCCACCAAGCTTATACTCAAAGGTACTGTAGTGAATCTAGTCTAACACACACAGGGTGTGAATAAAATGATACATCACGCACTGCGTTTGGACTAGATGCAGAGAATACAATAGGATTTAAATGTGTTTCGTGTTAGACAGCCAAACACTGACATCCTGTGGGAATGACAGCAGGGCTTCGGTCTCAGTTCGGCAGGTTGCCACTGAAGAGCCTCAGCATTGCCTAGATATTTCCTTGTATGGCATGTTGGAAATCTGTGGGAAAATACTGACTGAGGACGACTGAGTTCAACTAAAACAATCGCGGAACATCACCTCTCTGGTAGAGAAGAAACCAGAGCTATAGTGCAAGAGGTGGTGTGGTACCAACTAGGTAGTTGGGCTCATCCATTTTATATATATATATACATGAATAACTCTCAGTCTGGAACCAAACCCCTGGAGAGGGGCTGGACTCTCTCCCTTTCAAGAGTTGCCCAGGGTGAGAGTAACTATGCACTGAACACACACAGAGAAATAGGGGTATGATTTCTGTTCCCTAAAGGTACATTTGTCAAAAAAGTACCCTGTAAGGTACGGAAATGGATCTTAAGGTGTTAACCGTGGACCTTTGTTTATTTTTAATCACAGAATCATTGCTGACAGCGATGGGGAGATAATTGTACTGTTAACAAGCTTAAAGTACAGGCAAATGATGCAGAAAATCACTGATCCCTGCCACCAGGACAGTGGATAAGACACATGCCTTTGGTGTGAGAGACCTGGGTTCAGTTCCCACGAACACATCCACCAATGTGTCCCTGAGCATGCACTTAACTCCTAGTTGCTCCAGAGGTGGCGACCCCTGATATATGCAGCAATTCTAAGTTGCTTTGGATAAAAGCATCAGCTAAATAAATAATTGTAAAGGTACTTTTTTTGTTACTAGGGGTGCAGAAATGTTCTTTTAGAGGTACCGACAAGAAGGTACAAAAATATAAAATATATCAACGTTCAAAGGTACAGTCCTCATACCCTGCTAGGATACAGCTGGAGCTTTTAACTTTTCTCTGTGTGCAGCTGTTCAGAGTCTCCGGCCTCTTAGACCATGTTCACTAAGCTACAGTAATAGATCGGTCTCATCATTTTGTCTCATCTAGTGTCAGTAACTGTGTTGTGTTGCATGGCGTCTTGTCTTGTAAGTCGATAATTGTGATCTTATTGTTAGCACCGTGGATTGTGAGAAACAGCATTTCATTCAATTGTATACACGGCATGTGGATGAATGACAATAACCAAACTTGAACTTGAGTCTCTGTGAGGGCTCCTGGAAAGGATACTACCTAGGGACTCCATAGTTCTGCTGGGGGACTTCAAAGCTCACGTGGGCAACAATGGAGAAACTTGGAGGCAAATGACTAGGAATAATGGTCTGCCCGATCTGAACTGGTGCTTCGTTAATGAGTGGCCACAACAAAACCATGTTCATGGGGTGATTCATAAGTGTACAAGAACACTTTAGGCCAAAGGTCGATGATCGACTTTGAGGTCATATATCATCAGCTCTGCCACTTTATGTCTTGGACACTAGTGTGAGGAGATTAGCAGAGCTGTCTGCTGATCACCACCTGGTGGTGAGTTCGATCAGATGGTGGGGGAGGCTGTTGGACAGAGCTGGTAATCCCAAACTTGTAGTAAGGGTGAACTGGAAACGTCTGGCTGAGAAACCTATCCAAGGGGGAGGCTGCGGACATGGAATCTGAGTGATCCAAGTTCGAAGCCTCTTTTGTTGAGCTGCTGGAAGTTGTGGTCAGAAGTCTGTAGTGCCTGTCATGGCGACTACCTGAGAACCCGCTGGTGGACATGGTGATAGTAATGGTGCTTTTTTATTTGATAGTGTGGCAATTAAAAGATTAACTTGTGAGTTTCCAGCAAAGACACTGCCTTACTGTGACTCTTAAATGTTAAGAAGTGGTACTTAACAGTATGTATAAGTCATGTCAGTTAGCTAGCTTCATTTTCAATTCACTCAGCTATTGTAATGGATCCAAACAGCGATTGTACCTGAAAACAACATGTAAAATCTACCTGGCATCTCACTTTTGTGTTGAAGTTACACTAGAGCAGTGTGTCCCAACCTGGGGGCCAGGATCCCTCCAAGGCGTAGACAAATGAAAATGAGGGGTGGATGATTAAATAATCAACAGGATCAGAGAAAAAAACATCTTTATCTTATCTACTGTGATGGGGGTCTCTAAGTGGCAACTGCTTAATTTTAAGGGGCCATGAGGCAAAAAGTAGTTTCCTTGCATAAAGCTCAAAATGGACACTGTGATAATAAGGTCAGCAGGGTCTGTAGCAGGAGGCTTTTGTTCCATATGGAGTTGGGAGGGCTTAGTCATGTGACTTCCATGTGTCCGGAGCTGCAGTGCTGCAACAAATGAGGTCAGCCTCCAGGTATGGGCTTGAACAGCAGGCAGCGCCCCAGGATGAGCACTGCTTTGTGCACACACACACACACACACACACACACACACACACACACACACACACGCACACACAGGCATGCAATAAAAACACACTATCACACACATCTATGCATATATAAAGCCTTGCACTGTGGCACACACTCTCTTACACACACGCACAAACACAGTGTGTCTGATCCCAGAGGAGATGAAGTGATGCAAAATGACATCAGTCGCTCCTGTTTCTGCATGTGACTCATTACACTGGCTGATAAAGGCTCACCATTATCACTGTTGGGAGTTAGCAAATACAAATGAAAAGGCCAGGTTATCGCTGCACACATCACCTGAACTGGACACGGGTCTATTGATCACCAGTGTGATGTGAGGGGGCTGATGGTCAATGCACAGGAAATTAATGTGGTGCAAGAGAGAAGAAGGGGGTATAGGGGGTAGCTGTGTCATTCAGAGTGAGGCGTTGATTCATTTCTAGTGGGAAAATTGGCAGTGTGTGTTTGAGCAGCCATGTGGGGGAGTCAATGTGATTTGTATCATTGAAGCAGTGGTTATCAAACTGGGGGCGTAGTGCCACTTCAGGGGGGACATGGATGTTGAGCGAACCTAAAGTTGCATGAATATGATTCATGTGGTAACATAAACAAATACAAGTGCTCTGATGCTAGCAAGGCTATGTTGCTAATCTGAAACTTGTTTATTTGTATCTGTATTGCAAATGATTGATAAAAATAAAATCCACTTTTGCTGGGGTGGGGGCTGGGTTGGCATGAACTTGTTTGGCTTCTGAAGGGGGCGTGACAGTAAAAGCTTGAGAACCACTTCCTTAAAATTCAGTTTTTGGTCACAGGGGGGCAGAAAAACATTAAAACCAAGCGGGTTGTTGTTGTTAGCAACCCGTCAATCAGGCTAGAGTGACTCCTAGTGATGGCAAGTTCGAGTCTTTTGACAGACTCGGTCATTCAAATCTCGTTCATCTTTTTTTGAGTCATTTCGTTAATTTGAACTAGGCTGGTTATTGTGGCGCTGTGATTAAAAAACAGCACAGAAACGACACGGAAGACTGCTTGGCTTGCTTTATTTGACAAAGTATAATGCACAAATTCATCTCTTGATTACTGTATATCATCATTACATAAACCCCCCACAACCAAATTCAAACCATGTAGAAACCACAGAAATATGTTGTCAATATGTAGTCACCACTACTCCGGCTAAATCTCTCCATTTTCACAATCTTTCCCGAGTATACAACCAGACCAGCCATATAAAGGTGTATGTATATAATTACTATCATTATCTCTGAAGTGCTCATTCATACAGCAGCCTAACGTCCCTATCCATGAGTAAAATATTAATATCAGATTTGCAGTAAATATAATGAAGTAATAAGCTTTATGAATAAACACTATAAGAATAAACACACTCTTATTAAAATTCAACCAATTTAATAATAATCTGGATCAAGCCACCATGTTCTTAAAGAACTCCAGCACAGAGAGAAGAACAGAGAAATAAACACATATAAAGCAGCAGTTTGGCAGGTCTGGACGCAGAATGGGCCACATCAGGTCTGGATTCTGCAGACAGAGAAACGCACATGAGCACATCGCTCTCAAACACTGCAGGTTGTTCACCAGTCACGAGCTGTGAAACAACAGCACGGCTCTGTTGGTAAATAAAAAGGAAAAGTTAAGTTGCGTTCTCTGGCGGACCTGGATTAGCTGTTAGTTGTTTACAGAACTAGCGCTAACGTTGCAATGTGGCTGTGTGGCTGTTTAATGTTTTAATGACCGGGTTGTTTTTTTTTTTGGAGAGGAGACGACCTCAGAGGTAATTCGGCTCCCGGGAGAACTTTGTCAGGGCTCTGAAGTGGAGCGGACCCAGAACAACTCTCATCAGCTGTTGGCTGTATGTTAAACACTTGCAGGACAAAAAGTTACAGTGTTAGTGTTAAAACTATAACTTAGCACAACATCACTGCGCTGTAATAATGTTGTGCTTTATAAAATGTCACATAATTAACAAAAGAGCTATATAATGTCAGTCCAGTGACTGTTACCTGACAGCCGACCTTCCTCTCATTCTCCGGCGCTGGCTGTCACTCAGCCTGCAGAATGAACGAAAGACTGAGGACCCATGTGAGCGGTGAACGAGTCGTTCATTCCTGCTCCACAGTAGGAGCTGTCGCGTGACAAATGAACGACTCAGACCTAGAGACCCACAGTTGAGAGTCGTGAATTAATCAATACTGTTTCCTGTGCTGACGGAGCCCATGCAGCTCCCGTGTGACGAGTGAACGTAAGAGTCCAAGATCCTTCACGCATACGTGAAAATGAACGAATCACTCACTGAGACAACCCGTTCCTCCCGAGTCATACACACGATTAGGTCTTATGAACGAAACATTCTTTGAACGACACAACACTAGTGACTCCTACCCATGGCACTGTGTAAATTTAAGCAGCCCCGATGAAAAAGCATATTAGGAGTTGGCTGTTCACTTTCTCTGGTCAGTACATTTAGTTTTAAGACTGGTGTTCGCTAGACAAAATTGTCAGCCCTGGACACGGGGTGTGTTAGCCTTGTATCACAACTGATCTGTGGCAGTTACATGAGCTAGTCAGTGTTTTAATGAGATACAAACAGTGTATAATTTTTAATTTGCTGAATTGACTGTATTAGAGCTAATATTGAATTTCATTTACATTTATTTTGCATGCAATGGTGGTTTTGTAGCGACTGCTACGGGTTTGCTGATACTTTTTTTAACACTGAGAAATAACAGGTGGATTTAACACTACACTCTTAACACTAAGAATGTAGTGGCTGTCTCATTTCTGACTCAGAATTTATTCATTACGATCTATGCGACATGACATGTATTATCTTAGCTTTTTAGCTAGAAATGGCTGACAGTAAGATAAGAAAAATGGTTGTAAATCTAAACCATTTAGCTGAAAAAAAAAAGTCTTAAAAGCTCCATATAGCTCCAGAGTTGGGTGTGAATTATGTCATTTCTGCACTATGAACGACTGTCTTTCATTACATGAAGTTAATTGATTCAATGTTTAATTCAAGAATTTTGGTTAATGCAGTTTAGATTAGCATTTGTAGTTAGCTGGGTCATGTGAGACAGACACATGTATTTAAATGCTGAATATAATCTATTTGGATAACATAATTATTTTATCCAAAGAAACCATTTGTATCATTTTGGTGTTTATTCATTTGAATAAGCTGACGTGTATTTCAAGATACATCATCATTTTACCTATTACCTGCTTTCCTGTGGAGTTTACACTTTTATCACACAGACACACAGAATAGCAAACACACATACACACACACCTGGGAGAGTGGTCAGCCAACTGACCCCTGGTTTACCTGTGTGCAACCAAAACACCCCTCCAGACTTTGACCTGTCAAACAGAGCTCTTATCTCAGGTAACAGGATGAAATGAAAATGTGAAGCTCAGGTCAAACTGTCTCAATCAATGACTAATCAATAAAACAGTACTTTGCATGATAGGAAACCCACTAAACAGGTTTAAGAAATGCCTGAAGGTGTCTTTACTGTAATAGACAGATTAATGAGTCACTTTAAAGAATAATTATATCAGTGTGTAAAGACATTTACATTCTAGGTTACAACTGAACAGGGGCTTCAAAACTGACCCTTTAATTAACCTTGTCATAAAGTAAACATTTCCCAGCAGATACTTTTCTTTTTTCCAGGTTCATGCCCTCCTCCCTATTCATAATACTATGCAGCTACACTGCCTTTACAGCATGTCATTAATAGAGAGGATGACAGAAAAAGAGGATGAATTATCTCCCTCTCTCCTCCTGCCTTATAAACCCAATGTGAGGACTCGCCATTATCACCCCCCCCCCCCCCCCCCCCCCCCCCCCCCCCC